>NW_024387217.1:0-44666 GCF_900408965.1 Simochromis diagramma | reverse complement strand
AAGATTACAGGAGAAGAGAGAGATTTGTCTGGTTTGACTCTGGGAAACTGATCATAAAAAAGGACCTGATCCAGATGACCTGATTGGGATCTGGAAGGTTCATACTGGGTCAGGAGGTCACTGATGTATTTGGTCCTAAACCATTCAGAGCTTTATTAGACCAGCATTCGAACTTAAAGTCTATCCTCTGACAGACAGGCAGCCAGTGTAAAGACCTCAGAGCTGGACTGATGTGGTCCACTTTTTGGTCCAGTATAAAGAGCTGCAGGGACTTCAGTGCTGGGACTGTACTAGGACTCATTGTTGCTTCACTTTTTCTAATCTTTGGATTTTTATTGAAGTTGATGAAAATGTTTTTCCCTCCTAGTTTGAGTTTGGACTTTCATTCATTAGAAGAACCTTGGTGTGTCCATCTGAGCTCTGTAGGAACCCCAACAACAAGCCCAACAATCCAGATGGACGGTTCCAGCTGTTAACTGGAGGAATTCCATCCAAACATCTGCTCTCACTAAATTCTTCCTCACCTACAGACTGTTCTTCACTGCTTTAAACTTGGAAATGAATGCAGTCATTGGTCTGCGTGCTGCTTTGTTCAGAGAGCTGATTGGCTGTTGACAGTGTTTGATCAGAGCGTGTTAGCCGTTTACTATGGTGACCATAAAGGTAAGAAGCAGGAAGTGTTTTGTGTCCAATCCTGAAGCCTGTCACCATTCTCCTCTCACAGCTTCACTGAGAAGCTGCAGCTTTACAGGAAACACTGGATCTTTGTTTCATACTGACTGTGTTTAGTACAATACTGCTGACAGCACCACCCACTCACTCCATCACTCTACTTACAGCAGAGTCTCCAGTCTGTAGTCTGGACTCTGCTGAAGATCAGACAGCTGCTTCACATCTGGATCCTTCAGGTTGTTTCCCCACAGCTCCAGCTCTCTCAGATGGGAGGGGTTGGACTTCAGTGCTGCTGCCAGATAATCACAGCTGATCTCTGACAAACCACAGCTCCTCAATCTGTATAAAGAATGAAAGATGTAAGTTTATTAGACAAAGTGTGAGCTTGAAATCATTCAGTGTTTCATCATCTGTTCAGAGCTGAAGAAGGTTCAGAATGTAGAAGTTTAGAAAATGGAAACGCCAAACAGCTGAAGCCAACAGGAAGCAGCTTCAAACAGGAAACTGTGCAGAGTTTCAGACTATATGTCCTGATGCAGCCAGTTGGATTTTGGAGATTTCAATCTCTGTTCTATGACTAAGTCCTTGAATCATTTCTTCCAGTTGGTCCAACAAGACAGACTAAGTGTTGGACATGTGTTGTGGCTTCCATTAGGGGAGCTTCTAAATGTGATGTGATGGCCCCTCTGGGTCTGTCAGGTCACAGGACTGAAGAGAGCTCAAACTGGGCACACAGCTGTTCCAGTCTGGACCAAAGACTCTATACTGGGACTGAGGGACTGCTTTGACTGCACCCACTGGGACTTTTTAAAGGCTCATGTTCTCACGTAGATCATCGATCATCATTCTACTTACATTTCTTTCTGGGAAAAATGGGGATTACTTTGGAAACAGGAAGTATTTTCCCCAATTGGATTCCAGCTTTGATATCATTGATTTCAATGAAGAGCTTTGTGATTGTAGCAAAGGGCTGGTAGCTCTGAGAGTCCCACTGATGAGGTGTTTGTGTGGAAATCTCTTAGTGGGATCAAAGAGAGAAAAAGCCCTGGTCCTGATGCTGTGGGAGGGAAATGATTGAAGTGTGCTGTGAGGAACTGACTGGGAGATTTTCACACATTTTCCAGTCCTCCTTGGAAAAACAGGAAGTTCCCAGCATATGGAAACAAAGGTTAAGTGTCCTATGGCACTCAGTGATGATGGTGCTGTGGCCCCACCACCTCCACCTCTTTGTAAAGGAACTAACTGTAATCTGAAGCTTCAAATGGAACTAAGACTTCCTCCACTAGGTGGCAGTGTCTGATGAGAAAGTGTTAGTGGAGCTGGCCTGGAGTCAGAAACAGGAAGATGCAGGATTTGGGATGAAATGGGGAAAAGTGGTTAGCACTAGTGCCTTAAAGCAAGAAGGTTGTAGGTTGAAGCTTGTTGGCCTTTCTGTGGAGGTTGGATGTTCTCCCACAGTCCAATGAAATGCTTCTTAGGTTCACTGGTGCTTCTAAATTGGCTGTAGGTGTGGATGTGAGATAGTGCTTCTCTGTCTCTCTGTTGGCCCTGTGATGGACTGCTCACCTGTGCAGGTGGACCACGCCTCTTGCCCTATGGCAGCTAGGGCACAGGCTGCAGCCCTGTGAGCCTAAGCTGAATAAACAGTTAGCAAAAATGATCCATAGATGAATGTCAGAGTGTTCCTCCTTCTCTTTCCCATCATTCATGCTGGCAGTGGAGGAGATTTGGATGTTGGACTGTGTTTTGGATGATTGTGTGTATGTTTTGTGTTGGACTGCTGTCTGTAAAGCAAACGCACATTTTGCTTTGGATTTCAGTGTCAGACAGACTTTAAGGTGGAATGAAGAGTTTGAGAGTTTCACGGTGAATTGTCCAGTGGAGACTTTACCATGAAGATCCTCAGTGTGGATCAGTATAATATCAGCCTGATGTCTGCAGTTTAGTGTCAGCACAACTTTCACATCATATTCATCTCAGCACAACTAAAACATGCTGACTGACCTCAGAGTTTCAAGTCCACATCCTGGACTCTCCAGAAAACCACACAGATGCTTCACTCCTGAATCCTGCAGCTTGTTGTTGCAGCTCAGGTCCAGCTGTCTCAGATGGGAGGGGTTGGACTTCAGTGCTGCTGCCAGATAATCACAGCTGATCTCTGACAAACCACAGTCCATCAATCTGTATAAAGAATGAAAGATGTAAGTTTATTAGACAAAGTGTGAGCTTGAAATCATTCAGTGTTTCATCATCTGTTCAGAGTTGAAGAACGTTCAGAATGTAGAAGTTTAGAAAATGGAAACTCCAAACAGCTGAAGCCAACAGGAAGCAGCTTCAAACAAACACAACAAGAGAAAAAACTCTGAACGTTTCACATTAAAGTCGTACATTTATCATAAAAACAGGACAAAGACTTGAAAAAGCCGTGTTTTTCCTTCCAGGAACCACAAGGCTTCACTTTTAAAGGTGAAGTGTGAAAGAAATGGACATATTTGAAGTCCAACACCTTTTTCCAGTCACATTATTAAAGCAGACAAACTACAAGCTCATTTTCATTCCAACAAGTCATCTTCTGACCTGGACTAACAACACTGGCCTCTATGTGCAGCTGGCTGTGAGACCAGTGCTCAGGGACCGTCTACAAAATGCAACAGTGAAAGAACATCACACACTCATTTGCTTCCATCATCCAACCTGAAGAGAAAACAGAGACGCTTCCCCTTCAAAGTAAAAGCTGCTCCTTTTGGACACAGTATCAAAGAAAGTCAACAGTATAACATAGAAAAAACAGAACAAAGTTTTGGTTGCGTTTAAATTGTGCAGAAATGAAACTACACTAAGCTCAATTATGTGACAGACATTTCATCCCATGTCAGTTTGGCCTCATCCTGGGCCGGATTATCCAGCACACACTCTGACCACAGGCCCAGGGGCCACGCACAGCTGGCTCCATCCAAGAGACAGGAAACAAACCAACACAATAATAAAAAGCACCATGTGATCTTCTTACATCTTCAAGACAAACATAGTAAAAACATGAGCATATTTGTTTCCTGATAAAATGATGTGACAGGTAGAACAGAGTAAAGTGGTGGTGTTACAGCCTTTCTCCCCTCTGCTGCCGAGGCTGTTAGTCTCTCCCAAACTCAGCTACAGGACTTCCAAATGAATGAAAGCAGCAGAAGTGGCTTTACAAATGAAAGAGGAAGAGGAGAAGAAGAGGAGAGGGAGGCCACCCTGACCATCACTCCAGCTGAAAACATCACACTTCCATTAAAGTTGGTGAGAAAATGTTGAGCAGGATGAGCTGCTGGCTAATCTGGAGGCTGTAGCAGCAGCTCACAGTCACAGTGGATTTCCACTCATGAAAAAGCTCTGGCTGCTTCATTTCTCATCTCATATCAGAGACTTTAATGCTTCACTGAAGCTGTACTGTGATGCTTCCATATCGCAGTGAGGCCTCCATAATGATTTCAGCTGTTCTGTACACACACTGTGTGCCCTGTATGGCTCAAAGTCTCTGCAGCCTGTTTTTATCTGCTATCATCAGATCTTCATCATCCTCATTCACATCCCTCACACACTCTACAGCCTCATCAGCACTGACTTCATCTTCACTGACTGATGGAGCACAACATGAACCTGTGGAGGCTGAAACACTGTCCTGTCAAACATCTCCCCGTCACCACTCCACTTCTGTCAGCCTTTAAATGAACCCTGCTCAAGTCTGTCACTTCTGTTTGGAGCCAAAAGGAAAAACTGTTGTTCAGTCGTTTGGAAAGACAACATTTCTGAAAGCACTCAAACTTCTTCACATTTGTCTTCAGAAACATCCTGAACATTGAGGATCTAAAGAAAGTTTCAAACATCAATCAAAGACCTGAAATATAGAAAAACTACAACAGGCGCAGTCAGTGAACTCACCTCAGAGTCTCCAGTCGACAGTTTGGACTCTCCAGTCCAGCACACAGAAGCTTCATCCCTGCTTCCTGCAGGTGTTTCCAACTCATGTCCAGTTCTGTCAAATGGGAGGGGTTGGACTTCAGAGCTGAGGCCACAACTTCACAGTGAGTCTCTGACAGTTGACACCGAGTCAGTCTGTGATGATAGAAAATATAAAATGTGTTATTATAAAAGCAGAAAATCTGCATTATAAACACAGACTGAATGTATATGAAGACAAAACAGAGTGAGGTCATAATCTGATGAATCTGCTCTTCACATCTGTGCTTCAGCTCCTCTTACTGTGTTTGACATGACACAACGATTGAGTCTCTCTCAGACCTGCAGACTTTTAATGAGAATCTTTGTTTGGCTTTAATCTGCAGATGAAGGAGGAAGATGGTGTCACATTTAGGCTTCCATAATGTCCACAGTCTGTCACTGAGATCTGATCCAGAGTCAGAGTGAAGACACACATTTGGACTGTTTCCTGTTTTGACTCCAGAACATTTTGAATGAGTTCAGCTCAGTGAAGAGTTCCAGCTGGGAAGATGATCTCTGTTTGCTACCTGCTGTCAGGTACGACTGTTCACGTCCACACGCAGGAAAAACCTGCTGACTGTTACCAAACGGAGCAGAAATCTCATCACTGGACAATAATGATGAATGAACTCAGAGCTGCTGATATCAGATCTGATTTCAGGGGAACTAAACACAGAAATGATTGGCTCATTTTAGCTTTCTGAGCCATTATCTGCTGGTGTGTCGCTAGTTGGCAGAAAATGATTTGTATTCCTGTTCAGGGCTTCAGTGTTTATGAGTCCAGATCCAGGTGACAGCAAGTCAAAATGATGTTACCTGTCTGTGTCCAGCAGCAGCCTGTATTCACTTTGAATATTGTTATAACCTGACATGGATCAGTTTGTCTTTGATTGGTTTGTAAATGTCACTGTTTCCATTGGACCTGAGTGACGTACAAAGACAGAGAGGGAGAGAAAGGAGAGAGAGGATGGAGACAGCAAAGAGAGAGCAAACACAAACAGGTGAGAGTGGACAGGTGACCAAGGTCAGCAACCAATCAGAGAGCTTCTGTTTGACCCACAGTCACTGATGATGACTGCACATAACCAAGCAGTGTGTTACTCTGATATCAAATATGGATCCTGCTCTTATAATAATGATCATCAGATGATATTATTGTGTTATTTTGTAGCTGAATACGATGTTTGTGTGATTATCAGTGAAAGAAGCAGTGAGGAGGATGGAGAGAGAGAGAGGACAGAGGGTGAAGTTAGAAACACTAAAAGGATTTTTCATGGATTTCATGGATGATTTGAGTGATTTCCAGCAGGACACTTAAACATGTCAGTGGACGTCCTAAAGAACATATTCACTGATATGAAACGTGTCATTGAACAGGATTAATATCAGTGGAAACATGGTGGAAACAGCTGTGACTGCATGGATGTGACACACTTCAAATCTGTTCTCCACTCTTGGATTTGGGATCCATGGAGCTGCTGCTGAGTCTGTACAATAAAGGAATGGTGTGGAAGGTTGCAGCGTATGGACACAAACACTCTGTGGTTACAATCTGATTTTATTTTCAAAATTAAACTACTAACCTACACTGATCAATGATGTTAATGATCACATCTGGACTCACCCAGCCTTTCTGCAGTTCCTCACAGCTGGAATCAGTCTCAGTCGTCCCAGCACTGATGTGTTGTACTTCTGCAGGTCCAACTCATCCAGAACCTCCTCTGACATCTGCAGCATGAAGGCCAGAGCTGAGCACTGGATCTCAGAGAGTTCCTTCTCTGACTTCAGGAACTCTTGGATCTCCTGAAATAATGAGAGGTCGTTCATCTCCATCAGACAGTGGAAGATGTTGATGCTTCTGTCAGGAGAGATTCCATAACTGTTCATCTCCTTCAGGTTGTTGATGACTCTCTGGATGGTTCCTGGACTGATCTCTGTCTGACCCAGCAGACCTACTAAGAGTCTCTGGTTGGACTCCAGACAGAGGCCATGAAGGAAGCGAACAAACAGGTCCAGGTGGCCATTTTTACTCTGGAGGGATTTCTCCATGACTCGTTTAAGGAAATCATCCAGAGAGGACTCTTTATATTTTTTCCCAAAGAAGTTCTTCAGCACCTCTGTCTTCCTGTTGGTGTGACAGTGGAACATGTAGACTGCAGCCAGAAACTCCTGAATGCTCAGATGAACAAAGCAGTAGACTGGTTTCTGGAAGATCACACACTCTCTTTTGAAGATCTCTGTACAAACTCCTGAGTACACCGAGGCCTCTGTCACATCCAGACCACACTGCTCCAGGTCTTCTTGGTAGAACATGATGTTTCCTTTCTCCAGATGTTCAAACGCCAGCCTCCCCAGCTTCAGAAGAACTTCCCTGTCAGCCTCCGTCAGCTCCTGTGGACTCGTCTCATGTCCCTCATGGTACTTGTTCTTCTTCCTCTTTGTCTGAACCAGCAGGAAGTGTGAGTACATGTCAGTCAGGGTCTTGGGCAGCTCTCCTCTCTGCTCTGTGGTCAACATGTGCTCCAGAACTGTAGCAGTGATCCAGCAGAAGACTGGGATACTACACATGATGTGGAGGCTCCTGGATGTCTTCATGTGGGAGATGATTCTGCTGGACAGCTCTTCATCACTGAATCTCCTCCTGAAGTACTCCTCCTTCTGGGCGTCAGTGAAGCCTCGTACTTCTGTTAGCCTGTCAACACATGTAGGAGGGATCTGATTGGCTGCTGCGGGTCGGGAAGTTATCCAGACGAGAGCCGAGGGAAGCAGATTCCCCTGGATGAGGTTTGTCAGCAGCTGGCTGACTGATGACTTCTGTGTGACATCAGACAGCAGCTTCCTGTTGGTGAAATCCAATGAAAGTCTGCTTTCATCCAGGCCGTCAAAGATGAACAAAAGCTGAGAGACAGCCAGCTTCTCTGCTGTGACCTTCTGTAATGTTGGATGGAAAACATGGAGCAGCTCCAGAAGACTGTACTGCTCATCTCTGATCAGGTTCAGCTCCCTGAATGAAAGCAGAACCACCACACTGACATGTTGGTTCTCCAAGCCCTCTGCCCAGTCCAGAGTGAACTTCTGCACTGAGAAGGTTTTTCCAACACCAGCCACGCCGTTGGTCAGAACCACTCTGATGGGTCTCTGTTGGTCAGGTAAGGCTTTAAAGATGTCCTGGCACCTGATTGGAGCGTCATGGAGGGCGTCCATCTTGGAAGCTGTCTCCAGCTGCCTCACCTCATGTTGGGTATGAACCTCTTCACTCTGTCCCTCTGTGATGTAGAGCTCAGTGTAGATCCTGTTCAGGAGGGTTCTACTTCCTGTTTCATCACTTCCTTCAGTCACACGTTCACATCTCCTCCTCAGACTGATCTTATGTTCATCTAAAACCTCCTGCAGACCAACATCTGCTGAAAGAAAGAAAAACAATGAGACTAAAGAGAAAGAAAACTCTTCAATGTCTGAACAACACAAGAAGTCCAGTTTTCAGAAATGAGTCCATCAGCAGACAGATGTTCAGTCTTACTTTGTACACAGCTGCTCTGACTGGCTGTCTGCAGTCCAGCTCTGCTTCTGGATCTTTCTCCACACTGGGGACAGGAGGAGTCTCCTGGTGAAGCAGACTGGTCCCAGTATGAGGAGATGCACTGTCTGCAGAACCAGTGTCCACAGCTGGTAGAGACTGGATCCTTCAGGACGTCCTGACACAAAGCACAGCAGGACAGCTGCTCCTCCTCACAAACACCACTCCTCTTCCTCTCTCTGTGAACACATTTCTTCATCACTAAAACATTTACTGTCAGTGAAAAACATCCAGATGTGACCAAACTGCAGTTCCTCACAGTTCCTTTGATTTCATCAACACTAATGAGCTGCTCTTCCTGTCTGCCTGTCTCATTAAACACTGAGCGATGAATACAAACTCAACACTTCCTGCAGACTTCCTGACTTCACAATAAAAGCTTTCCATCAGAGAGACAGTTATGACTTTCACTGTTTTACAGCCGCTGTGTGCAGATTATCTGGGTCAGTTCACTCTGAAGCAGCTTAGAAGTGTCCGTGTAGAGCCGTGGTCTGACACACAGAGACTTCTGATTTTCTCTATTTAAACAAACATGATGAAGATGAGCAGGTTTCTCTTCTAGTATAAACTCTGTGTCTCTCTGGCTGGCTCATGATGGCTTTTCAGGTTTTATGTTTTGCTCTCTCCTGCTATGGTTTTGCCTGCCTGGGTGGAGCTTGTAATGGCCTCTCGCTCTTGGTCCACACAGCTATGATGATTACACCACCTGTTGCTGACTCACCTGGGCTTACCGGTAACCATTTAACGCTGCGGCATGGAGCAGTTTGTCGCTGGGACATTGACCCTCCTGTGTTCATGATCTCAGCTCCTTGCTAAGAAATCTCTCTCTAAATTCACCAGTTGGGTTAACTTTGTGTATACTTTGAGTAAATATTTCCCCGGACCTGGTTACAGACGCTTACCTGTGACTCCCGTGTGTGGCTGTGTGAGTGGAGAGCAGGACAAGAGTGACTGAAGAGGAGTGAGAGTGGACTCCCTTCCCTCTTTTCCCTGGAGCCCTGGACCCCCTCCCCAACTCACTGTACATATATAGAGCACTGTGGTTCACCCCTTTGGTAAATAAACTGTCACCTTTTTGTTTGTCAGAACTCAGTCTGTGCTTGAGTTCCTCTGTTAGCCATGACATTTTGTTGGTTCTCTCTCTTCAGGTCCCTGTAAGTGTTTGATCTAAAACATTATATTTATTCTGCTTTGATTGTTTTGTGTGCTGAGGGACATTGTTGCATGATCCACTTTTTCTTATCACTCAAATATCCTGATACTTTCAGAAAGTTGGAGAGCTCTCCTGGCTTGCTTAGTCTTTGCTCTGTACTGCAGTACTTGCACTGGTTTCACTGGACAAGTCTGCATGTGAATCTACAACTGATCTGACATTGTGGCACAAACACAGTAAACAAACACTACGAGCACCTTGTTTCATGTGCAGTGGCTTTCTTCTCATTCTGTTACTGAACACTGTATGAAAAGCCTCTCACTGCCAGCATCCTTCCAGCCCCACGACAACAAGACCAACTCACATCTTCACAACACCAAGAATTTTTCCCCTTTTCTTTGGAGAAACTGAGAAGCCAATAGGATTGTAGCTCAAACTTGCCCACAGTCCTGCTTCATCACTGCTCACTCCTACCTGTGTTGGTGCTCAGTGGACAGTCATAGCCTGCTGCTAGCATGAATGCTAAATGTACTGCTGTGGATGATCAGCAGAAAAAGATGTTGTCAGTTTGACTGTTTGCTGTATTTAAAGTGTTTTTCTCAGTTCGTCTGTATTCAAAGTGCATTCGGGGCTTTAGCTGACAGCTCTTTGTGCTAACAAACTAAACTCTCTTAGTTTAAGCCAGCAGCCTTTACCAAACACAAAGCCTGCTGCTGCCTCCATGGGTTAGCTTGTGTGACTGGTGTTTACACCAATGAAATCTAAATCACACTAATGTGTCCTCCAAGGTGTTTGGTGGGAGCACTGAGTGAAACATAAGAGCTCTGGTAAAATAACAAACAGGGCTGTGAGAGCAACTGAAGTGATAAAAATACTGTTTGAAGATAAAAAACACTTTGATGTTCTCTCGTCACCTAACAAAGTCCAAACCCTGTGAACTATTTTAGCTTTAATAATTGTGGATTCAGGTATCCTGAACCCATCTTTGGACATTTGTAATTAAATATTTTAAAACTCCATCAGAGACTCCTGATGTGGCTGTTTGGAGAAGGAAAAGAGGGACAAAGTGGAGCGTCGAGCTGAGGCTTCATTCACTGCAAACCTACAGTTATGTTTTCTTATTTCTGCTGTTTGCATGTTCACAGCTGAAATAAAGCTGCCTCTTTGACTTCATCCTGTTGTGTTTGGGTCCAATCCTGCCTGCCACACAGCGCTACAGGACAAAGTCTAATATTTTTTTACCTTTTTAATGAATCTTTGGTCATATTTATCCAGGAAACACAAACATGTAAAGGAGTCATCACAGGTCTCTGACCTCATTGGTCCAGGTTCACCACTGAAGTGTAGAGGGTAATCTTTGGACCAGTCACTCCTCACAGATGGGCAGCTGGATCCTGCAGACTGTGACCTCTGACCTCTGCAGACACAAACATGTTTTATTCAATGATCAATTCTCTGATAAAGTGATTGAAGCAGCTGTGATCACACAGACTGCAGATAATGCAGCTGTTTCCTGTCAGTAACAGTCCTCTTAGATTAGAGTTCAGCTTTTTACAGGAAAACAAATGTCCCTGAATGCAACAGTGAGACACAGTCTGCCTGTGTGGCTGTGATAGCTGCCGTTAGGAGCGCTCATGTGTTTGCAGTTAGACGAGGAGATGTTACCATCATGGACACGTTAACAAATCCTGCAGCATCACGTGGCACAAACACTTTGTGTTCCTGTCATCTGCAAGCAACAGGAAGTTCATTAATAAAGGCGGGATGGAGACGTGACTGTGATGGTTCTCCTTCATCCAGCTGTTACACACATCTGGGCTCACAGGACGAACCTTTGTCTAATACAGCAGCTGCTCTCTGAACACTTTTCTGAAGAGGAGCTGCACAAACCTTTGTTTGCTTTGTAGAGCAGCGTATCAAAGTCAAACTACCCACTGCCAGCAGCTGTTTCTATCATAGTTTAGGATCCAGATGTGTGAGGTCTAGATTTATACCTCTGATTAAAATACATAGTTAAAAACAGCCAATTGGGTCCAAATGTGTCTTAAACCAGATAAACTGACAGTTACAGCTAAGCCTGTGTGTCCTTGGAGACACTGATCTCCTACAGAGATGCATTTTAGAAACCAGGAAACATCAAAATCATTTAAATCAGAGATTTCATGTTACTAACAGCTCACCTCTCTGCAGCAGAGAATTTAAAATCAATGGGGGAAGTTCTAGACCGACAACTCTTGAAGGACACAGAGCTGGAATTTGATTCAGAGTCTGAATCAGGTTCAGGTCCAGGCTGGTTCCTGTGAATAATGATGGAGCAGTGATGTGAGTGCTGAGCTGTGACATGGAGAAGAGTCATGGACAGTTAGAGATGGTCATCTCACCTCTGAGCTTTGGTCTGGCTCTCATGTTCCCCACACAGAGTGCTTTTAGAGGGAGGGACTCCCTCCTCTCTGTCCTCACACTGATCCATGCTGCTCAATTCACATCAGCTCACACACACTTTCTACCTTCACCTGCAGAGGAAACACAAATCATTCATGTGCACATCAACTGAGAGCTGCAGAGGTCGTGTCTGATGTGTTGGACTAACATCCATCTGAGACGCAGCTTTCATCAGTTCACTACAAAAAGTGTCACAGAGCCCAGTTCAGCCTCCAAATCCTCCATTACTGTAGTCCTACAAAGCAGCAGGTCAAACATGGCTGCAGAGAGCAGCTTTATGTCAGTAACCATGTCCAGGACCGAGCTGACTGCTTACAGAGTTCATACTCTAACTGCTAGCTGCTCTGCTAGCTAAGCTAACTCAGTAACAGTGACTCTGACAGCAGTTACTGTGGAACAGCGGCCGAACTCAGGACACATTCAGTGTGTTTAGTCTGAGTCCTGGACTCTGATTCAATGGATTCAATCCAGCTCAGAGTTTCATGTGTTCATCAGAATAAAATACATGTACTAATATAACAGAAGTAATGCTCTGAATGCAGGACTGTAATGGAGGATAAATAAGGTTTTTACAGCCTGAAAGAAACATTCAGTTCATATATTTGTAGACAGTGAAGCAGTTTTTAATACTGCAGCTGTTTCCTTCACCTGTGTGTGTGTGAGCCACACCTTCATGTGCTGCTTTAGAAATATGTGGTCTGACTGCTCAGACTGAGTCTAGGAGGAAAGTTCACACGCTGGAGAAAGTTTTGTTCCTGACTTTGTCAGAGTTCGGCTCCAAAGACAAAGAAGACGGAGCTCACAGTCTGTAGATGGTCCTCAGTGTGTGTGTGAAGCCAAGAAAGCACACAGGAGAGTGTTTATGTCAGCAAATCAGTGTGTGTGAAGAGTCTGAGGGAGTGTGTGAATGAGACTCAACACTGAAACCAACAGTCCAAGAAAAGCGTCTGGATTTCTTTAAGTTTAACTTAAAGAAGTCCAGACGCTTTTCTTTTTGTCTCCATAATGTCTCCATAATGCTGCAATGTTATCTGCCCCAGAAACACTGTGCAGAAGCTCTGATGGTGACACAGAAAAGTCACAGTGGAGATACTTCTGTCCACCTTTGATTAGACTCATTATAAAAAGGAAAACAAAGTTTGAACACAGTCATGTTTCCAGTTCACTGACTTACATTTATTCCATGGACACTCACTCTAACCTGAACCACAGCTACAACCCAACATTGTTGAGGCCTCATCTCCTCCTTTCCTGACTGTAGAGGTTAAATATGCAACAACCAACAAATAAAAGAATTTGGTTCATTTCAAAGAAATTCACACGGTGACCAAGTAAAGTAACCGTAGTAAAGGAGACAACATCCCGTTGATGGTGGGATTATTTGAAAGATTTGCTTTAGTCACGTCACCAAATGCAGTTGAACCACCCGTGGATCCATGTTTGACCATTCTACCACTCTGAGCTCTGCTTTTTAATCATTTTATTATTATCATCATTCATTTATTCATTCTTTGGAGGGAGGCTATTTCCTAATGCCGCCCTAATAAGCTGATGTTCAAGGGGAAATATAACAGAAACTCTTTCAGTGTTATTCATTAATAAATTAACAGATAAACTGTGAAGAAGAAAAAACTGAGACTTAAAGGAGAGAGTGAGAAACTTGATCATCCATTGTATAAAAGGCCCCAAAGTTCATATAATAGTTTTACTGGTGTTTATAAGTTTATATAAGTTCATGTAATGTTCCGTCTTCTGTCAGTTTGGGCCAGCCCACCTTCTAGTGACATCATCCGGTTAGTAAGGTGGGCAGTTTAATGGCGGCTGGGCAGTGTTGGTCCGGAGGGGGTGCACTGATTCCTGGGGCATGTTAGGTGTGCGTAAATGACAAGTGAGTAGTGACCTGTGTTATATTCTGCCCTTGTTTGTGTCAGTACTGTAGTACGTTACCATTTAGGAGCTAATGTAGTCCATAGTTGGAGCTGTAGGCCACGCATGCAACGCGTGAGTTCACCCTCATTTCATAAGCTAATTTATGTTGTTAGCTTACCCCGGTTTAGCTTTGTTGACGCATGTACGGTCGTTCGTATGTCCATAATGTCGTTCCTGTGTTATCAGACCTTCTCTGTGTGTTGTATGTGATGCTTGTGATTGTTTACTTTGAAGTAGCGGAGTTTGTAGCGAACAATTAGGTATGTGGATTAATAAAATAGCGAACGTAGTTTGACCGGAAGTATAGCGTCCCGCTTGCCCTTCACAATAAGAGTACTATAGCGGATTATGACGGGGGATGCTTTTATTTTGTATAACTACCGGAAGTAGTTCATGTGTACTGACGTTCGCTTAACCTCGCACTGATGCTATTTAGTTGCATAGTGTGAGCAGTTTGAAGTGTATTATATTTTTCTGATCTTTATATTTGATAATGTTAACTATGTTGTATTATGTTTATATTTGAGTATTTGACTTGTCTATTATCTTTATTGATTGTTATTTCCCTTGTTTATTTCCTTGTAGGAAACCACACACACACACACACACCCCCAGACACACACTTTTGTACACCCGCTGTGTTACAGCCCCAGAAATTAAGCGGTGACAATAAAGTGCCTGAAACGGAACCTCAAGCTCCCTCCTTCTTTCGTACTCTGGGCAACTTGGCCTTAAGTGGTGTTCTGGCCGACACACCGGGGTGGCCGTAGTGCTCAAAGACTGAATCAGTGCCACAGCCGTGCCTATCTTTGATATCTCCACTACATCCATCCTCGTAATACATGTTTATCAGTATCTGCTGTGACCATACTGCAGTAATAACTACAAGTCTACAACCCAAACATCAGATGTTAATCGAAATTTTTTGCTCTCTCTCCTCCTTAAATATGTTTTTAATGTTAGTTATAATTCAGAATTGGCGACGTATGACACATACGAACATCAGGAAATAAAAACTCGATAAATATAACCTCAGTAAATGAAGTCAGTGTACAGCGGAGGTTATTACAGCTGTGTACCGCGGCCTGCGCTTTGTCGGTAATAACAGCTCGATTGCTTGCGAGGCGAGCGGGTCTGTCCCACGCTTTGCCGTGAGACTGGGCTGGGCAGACTCCAAAGTCATCGAAGTACTTTTGCAAAGAAGCTGTATCTTGACAACCCGACCAGACATCTGAAGATTAAACCGCTACATTTTCGGCTAAAAAAATATTAAAACGGTATTTGGTGAGACACAAACAGGCAGTTGTTGGTGTGCAGTAACGCCTTCTAAAAACAATGGCCACCAGGCCAAAGCAATGGTTCTGACTCGATCAGCGTTAACCCCGCCCCCTGAGTTTGATGGGTGAGGCTGACAGATAAAATTATTTCATGATGAGAGCCAGGCGCCATGACTGCCAAAATGAAATAAATAAATATATCATTAAATAATTAATAAAATGTGTCAATAATTATTTAAATGTGTCAATAATTAATTAAAATGTGAAATACATAAATAATTAATTAAATGTGTCAATAATTAATTAATTACATGTGTCATAACTATTTATTTAATTAATTAATTCCAATTTTAATTAATTATTGCCACATTTAATTAATTATTTAATGGTGTATTTAATTAATGCATTATGGCAGTCCTGGCACTCCATACACATGAGTCCTGATGTTTGTCAGTCCAGCTTGAAAACTCCATCTACTGTGGGCTACATATACTGGGCTGGTAGCTCCATAGTGCTGGAAAGAAACTATTCAATGTGCATATTTTAAAATCAGAGGCTCTTCTAACACAGGAGCCATGTTGAGTTTAGATTCCAGCCGACCACCGGCAGTCTGAAATGGAATGAAGCCCATTGACAGCGAGCAGGTCTGAACAGGAATGGAACGCATCCATGGATAATACACCACTTTATTTGAAGACATCTGTAGCACTGCCTCAGTTCTGGATGTTTCCACAGACTCCTCTGGCCTCTGTGCACCTAAAGAAAAGGTCAAAGGTCAGCAGCACATGTAGTTGGGATAAGTTTTCATTTACAAACAACAGTCGCACTGTGACAAAGTGGAGGAGCAGTTGCAATGCTCTCCATTTGTCCCATATGTGTTTACCTTTTCTTGCACATTGTACACATTATTCTGTTTCTATGTATTTGCTATGATTTGCTATTTGTCAAGTAACATTGCTTCACTCACTATCCCGGGTTTGTTTGTGTAAGCGTTCTGTTGCCGGCAAATCAAACATTCTGCAAATTAAGACAAATACTAAGTTATGTTTCTTTATATTTTATTATGTTACAGATTAAGTCATTTGTTCATACTTACTTTGTTTGTCTTTTCAGTCGTCATAAGGGTCAGGTGTGGGGAAACGCCCGCCTGGGATTTCCTCATTTTAAAGTCCTGATGATGTCACATATGACATCAGCAGGTCAAACAAAGTGGAGGGGTTTCTTTTTCCATAGAGATGCTTCCTTTTGTTTGTGTTAAGGTTTAAAGGGATTTGTTGAATGTTTTTCCTTTTGTTAATACTGCCATTTAGTTGTGTAAATGTGCATGTTAGAAGTGTGTAGAGGTTTTGTGTTTTTTGGATAATCTGTGTAGCGTTTTAGATCCCTCAGTTGAGTGAGTGGTACTGGCTGGGCAATTGGAGGGAAATTGGTGGCCCTATTTAAAGCCAGTCTCTACCAGATGCAGGAGAGAGGAGAGGTGAGCTGTGTCACCAGATCCATGTTATGTTGAGTTTTGTTAATAGAGTTTATTTGGGGAGGAAGTTTTGTTAAGTTACATTAAATTAACTTCACTGTAAATAAGTTGCTCACCTTGGAAATCTGAAATGTCTGCTTCCCTACCACCTTCCTTGACGTTCGAGTCTGACTACTTCACACGCACAAACTATACAATTATTTTCCTCCAATTTTCACTTGCAGAAATGGTCCTGTGTGATTTCTAGACTGTGATATGAAAAACTAGTTCCTAATGGCAGCGATTCACTCAGTAAACATGTGTTTCCTTCACCAACCTCACACACAGATTCAATAAGATCAGGAAGTGGGCAGTATAGTACAATATGTGTTATTTTGTGCTGTACTGCCCAAACTAAAGATCTGCTGAAGTGTTGGAAATGATTCAGATATTTATTTTGGACGATACAGCAGAAGATCAGACATGAAAGTGGAGATAACACAAGACCTGCAGCAAAGGGTCAGAGGTCAGACTGGGCCACTGGATTCAACAATGAGCCAATGATCATCAAGTAGTGACTAACGCAGAGCCCTGACGTTCTGACATTTATCACACAGTTAAAACAAATGTCTGCTGATGACTTCATCTCATGAAACGACTGATAGATGTCAATTCATTGATCAGCTGAGCTGCTGCTGCTGATCTTCTTCATCGTGCACAGAAACATTCAGCTTGTTTCAATCAGTAAATAACTTTGAACTGTTCCCACTCAAAATGCTGTCAGAACAATGATCATTGTTACTCCCCTCGAGTCTTAATAAATTAATAAATAACCTGCAGTGTTGAAAATGTGTTTTCCGACGATGTTTGCTACCCTACAATCCGTCCTGCTCTGTAGTAAAATCAGCGAGATTTGACCGTCCTGTTGCTCCCATTGAAATGCATCCAGCCTATTTAAAATCTAAAACTTAAAATTGTCCGTAGCCTGCTGTTGTTACCACTGTCCTGTTTGAAATGGATACTTACTAGCTAACTGACTGGATCAGAATCAGAATCAGAAAGGGTTTTATTGCCAAATGTTGAGCAGGTTTACAACATTAGGAAATTGCTGCGGTGCTTCAGTGCAAACATACTGTCATAAATGACGCTTAAATAGACATGAAAAAATAAAAATAAGAATAAGAATTAAAAGTGCTACGTAGAAAGATATATACATGAGTGCAGGTGGTGATCAGTGCAAACATGGAATGATGCAGTGAACACAGCGTAGGGTCATGTGTTAGTGGTGGGAACAGTCATACGGTTATTGTTCATGTGTCCAACAGCAGAGGGGAAGAAACTGTTCTTATGGCGAGAGGTTCTGGTGCGAATGGACCAGAGCCTCCTGCGTGAGGGGAGCAGATTGGCTCAGATTGGCTTTGTTAAAGTCCCCAAGAGCAATAATGAGAGAGTCCGGGAATGTCTGCTCCATGTGGAGAATCTGCTCCGCGAGTGCGCACTGAGCTCCCTGCGCATCCGCATCTGGCGGGATGTAAACAGCGGCCAGGATGAATGAAGCAAACTCCCGCGGAGAATAAAACGGTTTGCAGTGAATAAAAAGGTATTCCAGAGAGGAAGAGCAGTGCTGAGCAATCACTGTTACATCTGTGCACCAGCCACTATTAATGTAGAAGCAGACACCTCCACCTTTGGTCTTACCAGAGAGAGAGGCCTGCCGGTCCGCGCGCAGCAGATGAAAGCCCTCCAGCTTGAGCGCGCAGTCCGGGATGTCCTCACAGAGCCACGACTCCGTAAAACATAAGACACAGTAGGAGGCAAAGTCTCTGTTCATGCTTCTCATCAGGGCCAGCTCGTCTATCTTATTCCTGAGTGAGCGTACATTGGAAAGGAAGATCCCAGGAAGAGCAGTTCGCAGTCCGTGTCTCCTCAGACGCACGAGTGCGCCGGCTCGCTTTCCTCTCTTTCTGCGTCTCACTTTCCTGATCAGAGTCTGCAGTAAATCTGCCGCAGATGCGACAAATATTGGAAGTAAATCCACAGGTGTTGTAGTCCTGTAGTTAAGAAGCTCTTCTCTGGTGTAAGAATATCCAGAGTGCCCAGACACAGAAGTTATGCACAAAAACAAAACAGAAGTAACGCACTGAAGCACCAGGGCATCCATACGCGGCGCCATCTTGAATTTGGATGCCCATTAACCTTTTAACTCCTGGTGTGTGTGTGTGTGTGTGTGTGTCTGTCTGTGTGTGTGTGTGTGTGTGTTTGTGTAGAGAGAAACAGCCAGGTTCATAATGGATATAAGGAAGTTTTTTCCAAAAAAAGGAGCCACATTCAGGTAAAAGTGTAAAATCAAATGATCCGTCAATCAAGAATAATGTTGGATCAGTGTTTCAGTATTTATATCTTTTATGTGGTTGGGTTATTTGCCTTTTGGTTGAAAGTACACTGAGAGAGGACTTTTTGTTAGTGATCTTAATAGGGCTTTGGAGTTGACGTCACGCTGCAATGCATTGTGGGAGCGCAGCGCCATTTTCGGGGTCTACGAATCAAAACAAACACACTGTGTTGGAACGACGACTACAAGAAAGATGCTTAAGAGCCTCTCAAAAGAGAATGAACTGTATAGAGACCGATTGCGTCCAGAGGTGAAGCAGCGGTACTCGCAGAAATCAGAATCAGAATCAGAATCGTGTTTATTGGCCAAGTATATGTGCAGACACATACAGGGAATTTGGTTCCGGTAGATGGTGGCTCTCAAGCACAGCAATGTAAATCTCACACACACACACACACACACACACACAAGTGTCTATATATACACATTACACATACATACACAAAGCTGTGTAAACCAACTATAAATAACGAATCTAAACTTATATACATAAAATACAGAAATGAATGAGGTGGAATGAATACTACAAAATGTACATAAGGTGCAGTTGCAGTCTGGCAGTGGGAGCAGTGTGACAGGTCAACTGTTAAGAAGGGAGATGGCGAGGGGAAAGAAACTGTTCCTGTGTCGGGTGGTCCTGGTCTGCAGGCTTCTGTACCGTCTGCCAGAAGGCAGCAGATCAAAAAGTCTGTGTCCAGGGTGTGAGGGGTCTGTGATGATTTTCCCTGCCCGTTTCCTGGTTCTTGAGAGGTACAGATCCTGGATGGAGGGCAGGGGGGTGCCGATGATCCTTTCTGCTGCCCGTACAGTCTGCTGCAGTCTGCTCCTGTCCTGTTTAGTGGCTGCTCCATACCAGACTGTGATGGAGGAGCACAGGACAGACTCAATGACCGCAGTGTAGAACTGGATCAGCAGCTCCTGTGGAAGACTGTACTTCCCCAGTTGTCTCAGGAAGTACATCCTCTGCTGGGTCTTTTTGAGGATGGAGTTGATGTTGGTCTCCCACTTCAGGTCCTGGGAGATGGTTGTAGCCAGGAACTTGAAGGTCTCCACAGTTGACACAGGGCTGTCTGATATGGTGAGGGGGAGCAGAGTTGAGGGATGTCTCCTGAAGTCCACTGTCATCTCTACAGTCTTAAGAGTGTTCAGCTCCAGATTGTGCTGACTGCACCAGAGTACCAGCCGCTCAACTTCCTGCCGGTATGCAGACTCATCACCATCTTGAATGAGGCCAATGACAGTGGTGTCATCTGCAAACTTTAGGAGTTTGACAGCAGAGTTATTGGAGGTGCAGTCGTTAGTGTAGAGGGAGAACAGTAGTGGTGAGAGGACACATCCTTGAGGGGCACCAATACTGAGGGACCGGGTTTCAGAGGTGATCTCCCCCAGCCTCACTTGCTGCTTTCTGTCTGTCAGGAAGCTGGTGATCCACTGACAGGTAGCTGGTGACACGCTGAGCTGGGAGAGTTTGGAGGAAAGAAGTTCAGGCACAATGGTGTTAAAAGCCGAACTAATAGCGTGCATTGGAAATGTGGACCCGTATGAAATACGGCCGTGGAGTAGAAACCCTGAACACCAAGCGCTACTGACGTAGCCTGACATATTTTCGTACCTTGTCTGTGGAGTCAGCACGTACAAGTCGTCATTCAAACAAAGGTAAGTCAGCTCGAGTACTGCGTGTGAAATGCGTTTGATTTCCCTGCAAACATTCACATTAGTGCAGCATAAATTCATTCATGAGGGGAAATTACAGTGAGAACATGTGGAGGCTGTTAGAGGGATAACATAGTGAGTTCAGTGCATTGATGTGACATTGTCCTGAAGGATTTAGTTATTCTTTATGGTTAAAGAAATTGCACTGATTAATTCACATTTATTATAAATCATTCTAATTATACATCTTGCTTCCATGTTTGTATCCTGTGTCACTAAAAATGAATTTTATTTTAGTTTTATACATTGATCAATGACCTGCAGAATCTCCTTATCATATTAAGTGATTCATAATTGTCACTTTATGCTTTCTCCATCTTGACAGTGATGACATCCTTGCATTACATGCTTTAGGTTCATTTTCTGCAGGCAGGTTTCTGACAGAGAACAGGCAGATTTAGACTATAACATGCAGCGTTCTATAGATGGACACATAAAGAAATGAAAAATGACATGTATGTGCTAACTTTCTAAACACTTTGTTACATTTATGATAAAGTAGATAAAACACATTTACGTCGGCCTTGGCTCATAGTTCTTGTTTTTAAATGAACTTTGTTTGTTCGCAACAACTGAACAACTGAACAACATCTGAACAACCCGTTTGTTCCCAGATTTTTTTCAGAGTTGTAAGGCATATCATTTTATCAGTTGAGTCCCTCTGAATCATGTTATGTATTTATTTTTTCCATTTTGTACTTTTTTTTGAAGAAAATAGCATTGTTATGACTGGCAACAATTGTTGCCAGTAGTCACACAGCTTGTCACTAGGTCAAATGTCACCTAATAATAATAATAGAGAAGTAATAATAATAATATAATAAGAACAAAATAATAATATAGTCATAATAAATAATAACAAAAAGGTGGAGCCTCAGGTTCCCCCTGTATAAAATTCAAAACATCAAACAATTTGAACTGATTTCTTTATTCTCAATTTTTTTATACTCAAAAACTCAAACATTTTTTTCTTAGAACCTCTAAAAACATAAAAACATATATAACATATTTCTTCCCATACATTCCATCATCTTTCATGCATGTTCTACTCAGTGTGGTACTTCTTGAAGCACTCCACATGTAGTGGCACATCACACTTTCCACACGTAAATGATGTGCGTCCGCCGCAGTTCTTGCATCGCTTGTACCTGCTACCAGTGTTGCAGGGCCAGTGGTTCAAATTATCAAACCTGGTGGCATCAGTTATCGCCACCGCCATTGAAGATCTTCTGCCCTGCCTACTTGGCTTTGTTCCATGGCGCAGGAGGAGGGTCTGGGCTACCAGCCTCTGGAAGGAGAGGAGATCCTTCTCCCCGCTTTTCCAGGACCTAAATGAATGACAAAACAAGCATGATAGATGCATGAATGTGCATCGTTTCATCCTTTCTACAACGTCATGCCCCATATGTAGAATGTTCTGTAAAAGCAATATCACACTTGAGTTTGTGATGTTGGTCTGGATATCATCACTGTTGCTCTTGTCGACCGAAGAGCACTAGCGATGACCTCGAGTCAAACATCACCAACTCGATTGTGATATCACTAAATAACATACAGCCTTGTGTACCTGTAATAGCACCAGCTGTTCACCATGGCACTGTTCAGGGCCCAGCTGAAGCATGGCCACCACCACTTCTTGGACCGGATGTTGACTCTGTAGCGGCTGACAAACTGGTCATGCAGGTCCACTCCTCCCATGTGTGTGTTGTAGTCCTGGATACACTTGGGCTGTCTGACCTTGTCCATAGTCCGCTTCTGTTTATTCCATCTCTTCGCCTCAGTTTCGGTGAACTCCCTCTCCATGTTCGACACCACGGTGACCACGCTGTTGTCATTCCACCTTACAATCAGCTTCTCTGCCTCAACCAGATACTCAGCATCTCCTCTGGGTGTCTTCTTGAAGGTCTGGGGTGCTGTGAAGGGAACGTTATGGAGCTGAGTTTGTCGCATCGTGCCACAGCTGCCATAGCCTCTCAGGGTCATCTCATCCACCAGGGACAGGGTTGTGAAGAGGTTGTCGTGGTAAAACTTGACTCCAGGTGGCACTTCAGCTTTCTCTGCCAGGCCAAGAACCACACTTGGACCCTGACCAAGTCCAGTTTCCACCAGATGTGTGTGGCTTCCTACATATGGCTCCATCTGATGGACAAACCCGGAGGAGGATGCTAAGCTCCATATTTTATACCCAAAACGAATAGGCTTCCCTCTAATAAACTGTTTGCACCCATGCCTTCCAAAATACTCAATCATCATCTCATCTACTGCCACATGTTCTGCTATCGGGATTGCGTTGTTGATGTCATTTAGATGCTTAAAAAGGGGACGCACCTTGAAGAACGGGTCAGCTGTGATCTTCATGTTGTCTACTAAATGAACAGAAGACATAATTTCATCAAACCTGTTCCTCCGCATGGCATCTTTTACAGCATTGTTGCTGACATCACAATCGTCTGACCAGAGAAGACGCCACCTGGGGACTGTGTTGTATCCACTGATCAACAGAATACCGTAGAATGTAAGAAGTTCATCCTCAGTCAGGTTGAGCGTTTTCCCTTTTTGTTCAGCGTAGAGATTGGACATTTCCAGTGTGACATCTCTGAGGGACTTGGGATAAAATGTGAGGAAGATATCCACTGGATCATCTGATGTGAAGCCAGGATCATGTTCTTTGGGGACATAGCGAGGGATCTGATATTTTTTGTTGGCTTGTGCTGGTGCTTTGGCCGCAATTTTGATCTTTTTGAATTTCCTGTCTTGGTTCTTAGTTTTGTGGAGCATGGGCCCAACAATCTGACTGGTCACCTTTTCATTTGTGCCACTGACCTTTCTAGTCTCTGTCTGACTCACTGAGGATGAGCACCCAGGATCATCATCGGGGGGATTTGGCAGCTGCATGTCCGAATTAGGTAGTAAGTCTTCACCTTTGAGTATTCTTGATGGGAGGCGGTTATGGTCACCAGTGGCCTCATCATCAGATTGGTCACTGTCACAGTCTGTGTCATGTGCGTGCATTTCTGACTCAGGCACAACTGTGATGTCCGCCACAGTTTCAGAGTCCTGCAGCATGGCCAGGATCTCTGCTACGGTGTACCTAAGGAAAGGACAACATACATGTTAGCTAGCAAGCGAATTTTAGCTAGCAAGAAAATGATGTATGGTAATGTATAAAAATCCTATACACAGAGGCCTTGAATACCTGTGAATTTATTTAGCTAGGAATTATTCTAAAAGGACTAAAATGAGCCATTGTACATCATTCTACAATTTTAAATAAGTAAATTAGGAGCAATCCTGCAGACAGTGTTTTCCTTTAGTTAGCGACATGCTATGTGCCCACTGGCAACTTTTGTTGCCACTCACAGAAATAAGCCCATGAACAAAAAAATATTTATCCTAGGTACAATTTTTTTGGGGAGGGTTACTCTAGAGACTTGAATGATTAAATAATTATAAATATGTTTGGGGGGAAAGTCATAAGAAATTTATGAAAATTACCTCTTTTCAGGATGATTTGCATCCGCCATGTCTTCAGCCAGAAAGAGCAGGAAGCAGATGATGTCATGTGATAGGAAGCACTTGGAAACGATTTTTTAAAAATCAAAACCTTTGTCTAAGTTGTCTACTAGCATATAAGTGGAAAAAGTTGCATTAGTACCTTTGAGATTTTTTATTGTGAGTCGAAAATGACAGTGATAAACGTTGGCAACAATTGTTGCCAGTGGGGCAAAACGGGTTGTAGAAGCAACAGTGTTGATCTGTGGCATAAGGACTGTTACAGATGAACCTGCATACTGGGTTTTGCTGGGTAATATGACCAAGATACAGCCAGAGGTTGGCCATAAGATGGACTTCTCCTCTTCAGCTGCCCAAAAAAAAGGCTCTTGATCAAAACATAAACAGACCATCTGTAGTGACAGGGAAAAGGAGCCGTCCTCAAAACAGAAAAATCCCACCTGCTACTGTGGAGGAGTTGTCACTGCTATTGGATACTTTGCTGGAACACAGTAAAGCTGTGGGTTGTGGGAATGACCCATAATGTTTTATCTAGGGGTCTAGATTTATGCCTGTAGTGCACTGCCGTGTAAATAATTTGCATTTACTGAATATGTACTGACTGAGTCCCACTGTTCAAAAGTTGAATAAAGAAACAAACTAATTTTTGCCTCTTTTTTATTAAAACCACCTTATAGAGCATCACATCAGTTCCAATGTAGAATCCATGTCATTTATAGTTTACAAATGACAAAATGTTTACACAAAATCATGAGTGTTTACATGATGTCACCCACTACTAACTAGGGATGGCACGATACCACTTTTTTATGTCCGATACCGATACCGATATCATAAATTTGGATATCTGCCGATACCGATATAAATCCGATATATCTATTTTTTAAACTGTTTTTGTATAAGTTCAAAGTAAAATTTAAAAAGACAAAACACTAAAGCTATTCTCTTATACTTGCATGCAAGAAAAAGACTGCACCCAAAATATTGCTCACTTCAACAATGCATATCTCTTTATTTAAACTTTAGCACTGTTTAGCTGTCACCACTATCAAAATATCCATCCTGAAAGTGCGCAACATAATGCAGAACTTTAAATGTCGAAGTATTTAAAGTAACATTCATCAAAATAAAAGTGCAACATTATGCAGAACTTTGAATGTCGAAGTATTTAAAGTAACATTCATCAAAATAAAAGTGCAACATTATGCAGAACTTTAAATGTCGAAGTATTTAAAGTAACATTCATCAAAATAAAAGTGCAACATTATGCAGAACTTTAAATCTCGAAGTATTTAAAGTAACATTCATCAAAATAAAAGTGCAACATAATGCAGAACTTTAAATGTCGAAGTATTTAAAGTAACATTCATCAAAATAAAAGTGCAACATTATGCAGAACTTTAAATGTCGAAGTATTTAAAGTAACATTCATCAAAATAAAAGTGCAACATTATGCAGAACTTTAAATGTCCAAGTATTTAAAGTAACATTCATCAAAATAAAAGTGCAACATTATGCAGAACTTTAAATCTCGAAGTATTTAAAGTAACATTCATCAAAATAAAAGTGCAACATTATGCAGAACTTTAAATCTCGAAGTATTTAAAGTAACATTCATCAAAATAAAAGTGCAACATTATGCAGAACTTTAAATCTCGAAGTATTTAAAGTAACATTCATCAAAATAAAAGTGCAACATTATGCAGAACTTTAAATCTTGAAGTATTTAAAGTAAAATTCAAGTAAATAAAAGTGCAACTTTATACAAATTTCAAAACCCCTTTGGTACTGAAAAAAGGTGCAATTTTAGCAGAGCAAACAACATTCTTGTAATAATGCAGTTGTAACTTTTTTTTTCACTTTAACATTTTTTCACTTTAACAGGTTCTTCTTCAGAAAGATCAACATTTCAACCTTCTCAGCTGTCAGCCTGCTTCTCCTTTCATTAATGATAATGGAGGCTGTACTGAAGAGTCTCTCACTCTCAATACTTGTGGTAGGTGCACAGAGAAATTTAGCTGCTGTAGAAACCAGAGTGGGAAATCTAAGTTTGTTGGCTTGCCAGTACAGCAGTGGATTATCTGAGCGTTGAATGGTTGGCTCACTAAGGTAAGTTTGCACTTCAATACGTGCACTTGTCGTGGCTAACTGAGGAACAGGATCTTGAGTGTTTTCCTTCAGGATTTCATCAAAAACACTTTCAAGTCTGCTTTGGCTGGAAGATTCCACCCGTGGAGTCTTCTTTGCTGGCTCCAAGACTGCTGATGTCCCCTCTGCTGGCTCTGAGGAGTTTAATGTAGTTCTCAAAAACTCCATCTTCCTCACCTCTGCCATCAAAGCATCCTTAGCTTGTTTTGAGGTTTCTACACTCGTGAAGTACCTGAAATGAAAAAAGTCCAAACTTGAATATTAAACAATCATTAAATTTATCATTAGTATCATTCAGCAGTGTGATTAAACTATCATTCCTCATTCTTGCTATTTATTCCATGCCCATCATAAAGACCTCAACATACTTTGCTGTACTACTCTGAATCAGACAATACATGTTATAATGCGCAATCGTGGTGTCCTGACTGAATGACAAGTCTATCACAACTAATCTAGAATGTCCTCACCATTTTCTGACACACTCTCTCTAATGCACTATCACTTACACACACACACACACAAAAAAAAACAAGTTGATCTGTTAAAATAACATGAGTGAAGCCTTACATACCTGTCTTTATATCTTGGATCCAGCAGTGTTGCAACTGTGTATAGTGGCTCGGATTCCACGTCTCTGAAGCGTCTGTTAACTGCTTCGAGAAGAGTGCCTTTCATTTTCTTTATTCCATCGTCGGCCTCGTTTTCTCGGGAGAGCACGCGCTTAAGGACGCAGACGATAGGGATGACATCAGATGCAGATGAGGATGATGCGCTTACCTCCTTTGTTAACTCCTCAAAGGGAGCTAGAGCTGTCAGGACCTTTTCCAGTAACCCCCACTGCTGTGCACTAAGTGTGGCAGGCAGATCATACTCTGCAGAATATGCACACAAGGCTCGCTTCTGTTCTGTGAGGGTCTTGATCATATAATATGTGCTATTCCATCTTGTTCGCACATCTTGTATCAGACGTTTGGGTGACATGTTCAGCTCCATTTGAATGTCCTCCAAACGCGAATATGCCTGTGGTGAGTGTTTGAAGTGACCCACTATTTTTCTGCCCACTGTCACAGCATCACATACACCACGTTGTGCAAGCAGTCCCTCATTCACCACAAGTTGCAAAGTGTGCGCGAAGCATCCCAAACTTGCAACACCTAGCCGGTCCATTGCCTTTTTTATATTGCTGGCATTGTCTCGCAAAACAACGTGGACTTTATTCTTCGGAATTTCCACGCATTTAACATTTCCTCTATAGCTGCAGCGATGGACTCTCCTGTGTGTGAACCACGAAACTCTTTGGCCTGCAACACTGCTTTTTGCATTGTAAAACTCGAGTCTATCCAGTGTACAGTCAAGCTTAGCAGGGACAACGGACAAACGTCCGAGCTCCAGATATCAGTCATCATGCTTAACGTGGGAATTATTTCCAAACTTTCGGAGATGAACTTGCGCACCTGTTTGTACTTGCCTGGGATAGCTTCCTCCGAGATGAAATGCCGGTTTGGCAGCATGTAGCGAGGCTCTAAATGCTCAATTAAGCGTCGAAAACCATCATTTTCCACAACGGAAAGGGGCTGGTCATCAAGCACAACAAATTCAACTATTTTCTCCGTTATCAGCTTCGCTCTATTGCTTTCCGGAGGGAATTTCTCACGTCTCTGAATATTTTCCAAAAGCGTTTGTTGATATGGTACACTTTTCTGCTTAGCTTTGGAGGCCAGGCTAAATTCCGCGTACTCCTTTGCGTGGTGTTTCTGTAAGTGTTTAATCATGTTTGTGGTGTTAAAATTCCCCACACTGCTACCACCCCGCGAAACACTTGCATCGCATAAGTTGCATTCGGCAGTCTTGCTTTTTTCGTCTTTTAGTTTGAAATAAATCCACACTGCTGACATGCTGGCTCTGAGCTCTCCCACACGATAACCGCTCGATCACGTGACGCATACTGCTCTGACGTGCTAAGGTCATGACCTGGGTTATACCATGTTAGCGAGTTTTTGAGGTGCTTTTGTGATATTCACTGGATCGGATAAAAAATTTTAAATTTCTCTCCGATATCCGATCCAGTAATTTACGTCAATATCGGACCGATACCGATACTGAATATCGGATCGGTCCATCTCTACTACTAACATTACTTTATTTACTGTATCTTTTGAAAAAATACAGCAATTTTAACAGCACAAGACTTAAGAACATTTAACAGGAGCAAGTTTCATTTTTCCCTGGTTTTATTATCACACTGTTCACCAAAACGCAGCAAACCTTCACCATCTTATCCAGAAGGGTCACCTCTTCACCCTCACATGGAAGAAGTAATCTGATTGGCACGGTGGTATGTTTGAAGCAGGTCCCTTGTGTAGCGCTGGAACTCAGTCACGATGTGTTTCATCCATTTCATAGGCTGGTTTGCTGCAATAATGCCAAATAATTAGCAACTCTATAAATAGAAGGTAGTTCTGCAAAATCACTCAGTAGGATGTTTGTTCTAATTTGCTATGAGCTCAGAGCGCACAGAAAATAAAACTAATAGGCTATAAAGAGTGATATGAACATATTTAGAACTTACCGGAATGAAAATGTCTGGAGCACCAACAGATATTTGGAGATGGAAGAGAACTGCACGTCAGCTCGTCTCACAGCTGCTATCCAGGCTGGACGCCTTCGTTTGGTAACATCGATACACGAGCTGCCTCATGTTGCTTCCAGGTTGGGAAAGAATGAAAAGATAAACCATTTTCAAGTTTATTCTCTTGCCGGTCGTGTGATCGAACATTGCAGCCGACCACACAGCAAATACGAACCATGGCTGTTGTGTGTGCCTTCGCTCCCTTTTCACTTGCGCTAGACCCCCAAAATGGCAGATCGGGCCAAAATCCTTTCCACGCCCACCCCCGTGACATCACGCTCCAAAGCCCTATAGTATTTTTTTCATATTAATGTAATTTTTCATCTAATTGAATACAATCTATTTGTGTATGATTGTCAGTCCAAAGAGGGAGAGAGGAAAGAGAGGAACGTGAGGAGAAGCACAAGGTCAGGAAGAACCAGGTAAGCAAACAGACAGGGAGCAGTGACAGGCACAACAGAAACTGTTAAACTGACAAAGAAAAAAAACCTGATTTTACTCACAATCTGGAAGTTGTGTCCTCCCTATATTAAAGCTGCTGTACAGAATCTGCAAAACAAACTGGGTTGAAACATTTTTGACCCTCTTTAACAACATTCCAACATAACATGATCATTGATTGGGGAGATTAAAATTAATGATATATTTTTATGTGGTTCAGCCACAACTCTACTAAAACCTCAGCCAGTAATAGGTAGGCTAACTTTTGGACCGTCCAGTTGTCTGTATGACTGCCGCAGTACGTGCACCACATTTGCACACTATCAGAAAGCACCAAACAGCCCTGGTGGAGTGAGGAGCTGTAAAGAGAAGCAGAAGCTCTGTTTCTAAAAATGTTTTAAGCTTGTTTCAAAGATTCTGTACTGCAGCTTTAAATGTTTTCCAAAAGCACACAGACACTTATCAGTGTTTCTCACACTTTTTACAGTGTGGACCACCTGATAAAAATGTCAAGCTCTCCTAAGGACCACTATGAAAGCATGAAACTCATAAATCTTACAACACAAAATTAGTATTATTAAATTAGTAAAATTAGCATCTGCAGTAAAGATTTTTTCATACATTGTATACATTCTACCACAGGCAAAGTTGCCTCCATTTTTATATATATATTTTAAATATTTTGTAATAATTTATTTGTAATAATTTATTCTGTTTCGGGAGTGTTTTTTATGCATCTGTATTATATTATACACACACATTAAAAGTGGATCTCTGTCCAAAAAATGCACTCAGTTTAATTTTTACTCACTATGAGCATCATTCATTATTCTCCCAGTAATTAAGGTTAGGATATGTATTTCTTTTATTCTAATCCATTCTTCTTTTGCAGCATTTAAATAACCTTTATCAGATTTGATGGTTTTGTTACAGACTTTTCAAAAATAGTGTTTTGCTTTTCTTTCACAAATGTTGGGATTGAATTGTGTTAAAATGTACAAAACAGTGATGTCATGTTTTGTGACGAGGACCCAGGCACAGAGAGACTTGATGAATTTAAGAATCTTATGATTTAATAAAGAAATTTGCAGACTTGCACAGAGATGGTAAAATTATGATGACTGATAACGGAGACGAAGACAACAGACGATGAGGACAGGGAGGAACAGGGGTTTAAATGCACCAAGGAGACAGTCAGAGAGAACTCGGGACAACTGGAGGCATGTAGGGATGCAGGGACTGACAGAGATGGGGAAGAAGTCTCATTGTGATGAGTAAAGTTTATCTTGCCTGGCTGTGCAGCTCTCCTGGTGCTCAGCACCCCCAAAGCTCTGATCCTAGAATCGCCCCTGTTTCAACTACTTATTGTTTCAAACTTAACTATCTAATAAAATGAACTTAAATGCGAGAGTTGCCTATGACGGCAGCTGCAATCATTGTAGAACTCCACAAACATCACGTGTTGTTTTCCACATGTAAGATCAGCAAACACACAGAAACTTCCTGTTGCCACACACGGCCTCTAAAATCTCTTCCACGCTTTCTGTCTGAAGTCCACTCTCTGTGTCGGATCCACAGGAAACAACAAGATCTTATTAACATGCTTTTCAATGTGTCTCCTTACAAAAAGTCCAACCAATGAACAAATGTGTGTATTTGTGGAGGCCGAACAAAAGCATGACACATTTCTCTGTTTCTATAAACTGGAGTCAAACACAAACATGAAGAGTTTCACTGACAGACTCCAAAATGCCCCCACAGTGGATCAAAGGGAAATCCTACAGTGTGGCCAGAGAATCTTAATGGCTCCAACATCAACACATCCACAATGTTGGATCCAGTTCTGCCTCACAGAGTTACTAAGACACACCCTCTGCCAGCATCACAACAGCTCCACCTGCTTCACCTGCCTCCTCAGCATCTGTACACCTGAAGAGAAAAGAAAGGCTCCAACAGCTCAAATCTACAAAGGATTCATGAAGTTTCATCCAACAATAACATGTTTGCCTTCCACAGTGTGCTGTTAGACACCACTGTACCTCTGCCATTTCAAAAAGAGCAGCTTGGGAACATTTTGGCTCCAAACACTTTGTGTTTAAGTTCTTTGTTTTCTTTGTGAAGCCGACAACATCTGGAGCTTTGTGACTCATAGAAACATCATTTTGTTCTTTAGATGACAGCAGATTGGGACTGAATAATCAATCACTATCAAACCAATAAAGACAAACATGCTGATTTTACAGGAACTTTGTTGGAGAAGCTGTAAAGACATGAAACTGGTGGAGATCCCAAACTAGTTGATAGTGCTGGTTATTCCAAATAAAGCTGTTTCCATTTGAGATGAAACGACTTTCTGTCCTGATATATAATAAAGATGTTGTTGTTTTTGAGCCCCTGTATTAAAAGTAGTTTAAAGTCAGCTTGAGTTTGATGTCTTTATGTCAAAGCTGCTCATGATGTTGAGCTGCTGATGGAATAAAAACAGTGAAAAATCTCCTCAATATAAAAGCATGTAGTCCAGACTTAAATGTAGCCTGTTGTTAGCTGAGGTCCACACACAGTGTTTGACAGTGTAAAGTGTGTGAAAGGGCTGCTGGTGGAGCTCACTAGGATGAGCAGGTGACCATGTGCCACGAGGTGGAGAGCAGCTGGCCTGGTTTGATTCTGACCCGGGCCACGCCCCCTTTCTCTCTCCCTCTGCTTTGCTGTCACTTATCTTCACTGCTCTGTCCAATAAAGCTGAAAAAGGCCCCAAATCAAAGAAATCTGCTGCAGCCTCTGAAATGTCTTCTGTTTCCTTCCAGAGGCCGACGGCTTTTTCACCGTCATACATACATGAAACTATCAAAGCTGACAATCATTTCATTCCAATAACATCTAATGGTACATATATATAGACACAGCACTACAAGTAAATGGCTCTCAGCATCTGGCTGTGGTAACAAATGTCCCTGTTTTGTGTTCAAATTGTGTGCATGTTTTAGACGTGTGTCACATGTAGAAACACAAAAATCCCACAATGACACAAAGATTGGTTTGACACAACTGTGCAGCTGTAAGTTGTTTCTAATGATTCATTGAAGCTCTTCTAACATTCTGGAGACGATCAGTACATGAATCTGTTCAACACGACAACAATTTGACTCATGAAGCATGAGATTCTGTTTGTCATCTTGTCCAAGTCACTAGTAAGATGAAAGTGACACATAGACTAGTGGACGAATATTATTTTGGAGGACAGATGGTTGCATCATAGAGGAGAAAACAGGACGCTGATGAGGGGTCTTGAATGAGTGAGCTGATTGTTGAGTTTCTGATGTGTGAAGAAGTTTTAACATGGCACACATTTGGTTACATGAGAAGAAACTCGTTATGTGATGAGACAACAGGGTTATGTTGTGTGGTGTGAGGTGTGTGGCTGAGTGGATGAATGTTTGCGATTAATCTGGCTGATGATTTGTCTTTTGTTGCAAAGTTGAAGCTGCCAGTTAGGTTTGGTATGATTTCCCCTCCTGGGATGAAGAACACGTGTCATGACTTAACAAGGCCTTTCTTTCTTTTTTCCTTTTTATTCTGTTACTTTCACAGTGCACTGAAAGTTTGTTGCTAAATCTCTGTCATTTTTTTTTTTTTTTTTTTTTTTTACTTTTTATTTTGTACTTTTTCCAATTTTGTAGTACATGCAAACAAAAACATGAAACAACAAAACAAACAAACTACAAAACACAACAACAACGAGGAGAGGTCCCGCCCTATGGGGCTGAGTGAGTCTTATAAGCTATCCATTTTGTCCACTGTTTTCGGTGTTTGTCAGATTTCAGTCTCAAAGTGTAGGTCATTTTCTCCATTATATATATGTCCTCGATTACATCAATCCATTCTTCCAATTTTAAAAGGTCACTTTTCAGCCAGTTTTTTGTTATTACCTTTTTGCTTGACAACAACATAATTTTAAACAAATAACGGTCCTCCTTTCTTACATTTTCCCATATTCCAAAATACATTACTCGTGCCTCACACAGCACGTCATACCCCAGCACTTTCGTCATTGTTACCGCAATTCTTTCCCAGTATGGTTTGATATTTTTACACTTCCAAAACACATGAGAATGATTGGCGTCCCAGTCTCCACATAATCTCCAGCATTGTTGGGGTGTTTTCAGCTGCTTGCTTTTGATGTAAGGAGTAATAAAAAACCTAATCACATTTTTCCAGCCATATTCTCTCCATCGTCTAGAGCTAGTGGAATTATGCTGTGTGAGACATACGGATCGCCAGTCATCCTCTGACAACTCAAGATGTAATTCCGATTCCCACTTTTGTTTGATATATAATGTTTCATTCCTATTCAAATTTTGCAGGCCATTATATAATTTCGATAAAATTCTTGATGGAGGATTTTTATATGCACCTGTTATTATTTCTATTATATGGCTTCCTTCTCTCAAGAACTTATTTCTAATTTCTGTATTGTAAAAGTGTCTTAATTGAAAATACCTAAATAAATCTGATTTATCCAGTCCAAATTGTCTCTGTAGATTCTCGAAGGATTTGAATGTTGTCCCGTCTATTAATGTACACATTGCTGTAATTCCTTTATCGACCCATCTTAAAAATGTACTGTCCCATTGTCCACTTTGGAATTTTCGAGAATATGCAGGCCAAATCAGCAATTTACAGTCTTCTTTAATTCTATATTTCTTCACTATAATCCACCAGAGTTTAATAGTGAATTCAGTAATGAGATTTGTGTTCGTGGACTGGATAGTTTCTTCTCCCAATCTTGCTTGTGGATGACATGATAAGCAATAATTTATCTCCATATGCTTCCATTTTGAGGTGTAATCCGGTGAACACCAGTAAACAATATATCTCAGCTGGGCTGCATAGAAATATTCCTTGAAATTCGGGAGGGCAAGTCCTCCTTTTTCTTTTCTTAATTGAAGTATTTTAAATCTTATTCTTGGCTTTGTCCCTTTCCAAATAAATCTGCTAACTAATTTATCCCATCTACCAAACTGTGCATCTGGTATATGGACTGGCAATGAAGTGAATAGATACAATAGTCGGGGAAGCACATTCATTTTTATTACCTCTATTCTTGAGCTAAGGTCCATGACAAGCGGAGCCCATTTAATCAAATCTTTTTGGATTGTATTACTGATCTTCACATAATTTGCCTCGTATAGAGTACTTATTTCACTAGTTAGATAGACACCTAAATATTTGATCTTATTTGAGTCCCATTTTAGTTTATATTCGTTTTGAATTGATTCTTTGGGGAAATAATTCAGACAGAGTACTTGAGTCTTTATGATATTTAATTTATATCCTGAGTTTTTGCCAAAATATTTTAATGCTTTAAACAACCAAGGAAAGGTCGTGTCAGGATCCTGTAGGTATATAATTATATCATCTGCAAAGAGACCTATTCGTTGTTCAAGTTTAGAAACTAAAACCCCTTTTAAGTCTGCACTTTGCCGTATATACTGAGCCAAAGGCTCGATATACAGAGCAAAAAGGGCTGGACTCAGGCAGCAACCCTGCCTGGTTCCTCTGAAGAGCTCAAAACTGTCTGTCAGGTCCCCATTTATTTTAACTCTAGCCAATGGCCTGTGGTACAAGGATTGTATACACTTGATGAAGATACTGTTAAAGCCCATTCTCTTCAAAACAGCAAAAAGAAATATCCAAGAGACTCTATCGAAGGCCTTTTCAGCATCTAAACTCACTAAAGCTGTTGGGATTTTCTCTTTATTAACTTCATTAATTATATGCAATGTGCGTCGTATATTATCTTGTGTCTGTCGCCTCTTAATGAACCCTGTCTGGTCTTCATCCACCAGATCAGGGAGAAACAGCTCTAAGCGTCTTGTGATTATGGATGTAAATAATTTATAATCCACATTTAAAATAGAGATTGGGCGATAAGAGTCACAGTTTTCCTTGTTTTTACCTTCTTTTGGTAAGACTGATATAATGGCCTCTTTCCAAGAGGGTGGAGTTTTAGCGTGTTTTAATGTCCAGTTAAAGGAATCTATCAAAATAGGAGCCAAAACCTCTTTAAAAGTCTTATACCACTCATTGGGATACCCATCACTCCCTGGACTTTTATTAGATTTCAATCTCCTTATTGCCTTATCCAGTTCTTCCTTAGTAATTGGTTTAGTTAAAAATTCATTTTGAGTTGTCCCAATAGAAGGAAGGTCTAACTGATCCAAGTACTCTTCAATTTCTTGTCTGTTTTTCTGATCAGGTTGATTATACAATGTTTTATAATATTTTTGAAAGGCATTTTTTATCTGTATTGGTTCATATAATAGTTCCTTGGTGTTTGGATCTCTAATCTTATTAACTGCATTACTCATTTGCATTGATTTTAACCGTTTAGCCAGTACTTTGGTTGCTTTGGAACCAGACTCATAAAATGTTTGTTTTATGAATCTCAGTTTCTTTTCTATTTCCTCCATAGACAGATCACTTAGTTGTTTTCTTACATCTTTAATGCTTTCAGCCAAGTCGGGACTCAAATCTGTATGCTGTTTTTTTTCTAAATCCCTTAATTGTTGTTCTAATTTGGATTGTGTGAACTTTTTCATTTTTTTGATATGGGTAGTCCTTGATATCAGATACCCTCGAATTACTGCTTTAACAGTATCCCAAATTATTGTTGGGTCCATCTGTTCATCCTTGTTGTCAGCAATACAGACTTGTAATTCTTTTTTAATCTCTTGTACCACAGATTCATTATTAAGAATACCAGTATTTAATTTCCACAATGATTTCTTATTCTGATTATATAAGTGAATAGTCAAATGTATGGCGTTGTGATCCGACAGATCAGCTATACCGATATTACACTCTATGACTCTATGTATATCGCTTCTATTTATCAAAAAGAAATCTATCCTTGAGTGTACCTTATGGGCTACTGAAAAATGAGTATAGTCCTTCTCCAGAGGGTGTAATTCTCTCCATACATCGCAAAGATCCACTTCCTTTATTAGTAAATTAAGAGACTTGGATTTATTATTTTTGCGTCTTTTTAAGCTTGTAGTATCTTTACTATGATTTAATACACAGTTCCAATCACCCCCACATATCAGAGTCCCTTCACTAAAATTTATAATTTTTTCAGATAGTTTTTGATAGAATTTTGGGTTGCCCTCTGGAGGGGCATACACATTTATCAGAGACACCACATTATTATTAATCCTCCCTTTAACAGCAACATATCTACCATCCTTGTCACAGATTTCCTCTAGCATTTCAAAATTTACCGTATTAGAAATTAAAATTATAACTCCTCTTCGTCTGCTATTCTTACATGAGCTGTAAAAGGAGTTTACGTAGCCAAACTTTTTAAATTTTTCATGTTCTTCTTTTGACATATGAGTTTCTTGAATGAATATAATCTGCGCCTTGTGTCGTTTCAATTTAGATAACAACCTACTCCTTTTAACTGGATTCCCCAGACCGTTGATATTGATTGAGATAATGTTTATTTTACCTACACCACTCATGACTTGTACAATGTGCAGTAACCATCCCCTCTAATTTGAAAAAGGAAGAAAAAACAATATTACTAAACATAAAACAAAAAATAATCAAAAACTTGCGACTCCCAATTAGTAGGAAAAAACAATCTCCCACCATGACCCCGTTGGTAGGTCTAGGGTAAAAACCTCCATAAAGGGAGGGCCCTATAAAAAGTTTGAAAACTGAAAATATTGTTCCCATATTATAGTCCAACGTATTTACCTCCATCCGGTGTTACTCCTCCCGTTCTTTGAATTGATGAGGCAACCCTGTGATATTCTGATCAGTGGCAGGGGAAAGATGTCCCCCGAACTAATCAGCATTTCTCTGAAATTCCTCCAACTTTTTTTTAGCTCTCTGCCCCGGGGAGGTAATTTGCTCTCGACGGGAAATTGGGACCCGTTTCCACTCTCGACACCTTCTAATTAGCGCAACCTCCTCCTCAGATACCGCCGGGATCTGTACATGATATCCCCGCCTCTGCAACTCCAAAGCCGCATCTCGTGCATTGCTGTAGTTTCTGACTCCGTCCCGCCAATGGATCCGCATGCTCGTGTAGGGAGTTTGGAAGCGCACACCCGCGTCCTTTAATATCCGTTTAACTTCTCTGTATTGTTTACGCTTTTGGACAATATCTGATGCATAATCATGATCAAAATAAATCGTCTTGCCATTCACCTGGATTTGCTTCTTTTTCCAAGCTTCTCGAAGTATAAGTTCTTTCGTTGTGAATTCCTGGAAATTGATAAGAATCGGGCGTGGGAATTCTCCAGGGCGCGGTTTCTGTACGGGGATACGATGGGCCCGCTGGATCTTGAGTTCCAGCCCGTCTGGGATAGGTATTTCGTGCTGTAGCAACTCCGAAACAAAGTCTTGGACGGATCTCCCCTCGGCGCCTTCCTCCACTCCAAACAGGCGTATGTTATTTCTGCGGGATCTTGACTCTAGGTCCACCAGCTTGTTCTGAATAAATTTCTGTGTTTTCAAACTTTGGAGGAGCGCTTCAGTTAACTCCAGTGTCATATCTTCTAAATTTCCCACTCGGTCCTCGGCTTCCCCCACTCTTTCCGACAGAGTTTTTATGTCCTCCTTTATCTTATCGAGTTTGCCGCCCAGTTCCTGCTGTAGCGTGTTAATGCCTTCTCTCAGCCTTTCGTTATCTTGTTTCATTTCTGATTTCAATGATTCGATAGCTTTTAATAACTCGCCAGCCGAGTCGCTAATTATACTGTCGGGGCTCGTAGAAACTTGTCCTGTTGCATTGTTAGTATTTGTTTTTACGGCTTTGTCATGTCCCCTTGGCATTTTGGCCTCCTTTTGCCTTATTCCTCACCAATACGTTCGTCTTACTCAATTGAGTTGTCTGTTAACGAGTTTTCGGTGTTTTTCTATTCCTGATAATAGGGAGCAGCCACCAAACGCGTCCACTCATTCCGCCATGACACCCGGAAGTCCAATCTCTGTCATTTAAAGCACATCTGAACATTTGAACAGGAAGAACTACACAACATGTTGTCGGGAACGGTTGCAAAGTGAGTTTCTCCAAAATTAAAATGGGCTCAGGAGAAAGCCACTTATTGGGACGATTAGGAAGCGAGTCCCTGTCTGAAAGGATTCAGCGGTGATCCAGTCAAAATTCTTTTTCTTTTTTTGAAATGGCGTCATATTGCTGAGGGTGGAAACGAAATGCGACGATAGATTCCACTATCAGCACTGAATGAATAAATGAATAAAAAATGAGTGAAACAAATGGGGAACTGACTGGACAGCTGAAAGCTGACAAGAGTTGACTGACTTAACACCACTATGCAAAGGTTAACCCCCACCCAGATGTGACAAAGGGGTGGATGTATCTCTGTGTGTGTCTTTTGTTGCAGGAGCAGGAGGAGACCAGAGGAGGAAACTTTGGGTCACATGACTGTGTGAACTCGGCAAATTTAAGCTTTTAGCTGTAATTTTTCTGTGTGTCTGTGAATTTACCAGCAGTGTGTTATTCATGATCCTGTATTACTCACAATGCAGACGTCACTGTGAGAAAGTGTGTACACACCTGCGCAGCGCTAACATTTACATTACTTTTCTACAGCAGAGGGTTAATCATGTGATTTGATCTCGTGATTTACAGCAGGACACAACTTAATAATGTTTTTCTACCACAGGATTACTGAGTTTTTGTGTGAAGGAAACTGTGTTGACAGGCTGTATGTTGGTGATGAAATTACACTGTGTTGTTGAGAAATGTGAATATTACAGTGGAGATGTGAATACAGTGTGAGAGACATCCTGTGTTGAAGCCAGTGTTACTTCTTTTACAGCAGAGTGTTAACTTTATGACCTTTTACAGCACCTCTGGAGTCTGGTGACCCAGGCCTGACCTAGGATGCTACTGCTAATGTTTCTCTAATGTGCTTGTAAAGGATTCAGCACAGACAGACAAGTGACAACTGAGCAGATGTGCAGGGTTATAGAATAGTTCAAATGGGCTCATTATCTGACCACTATTGAGCTCATAGTGATGAAACAAGTGAGTGACGAACTTAAGGAAAGTCACTGATTACAATGTGGGATGAAGTTGAGATGCTCGATGATTTGGAGCAAATTATGGCACAAAAGCAGGAGTTTAATGATTTAGAATAAACCTGCAATGATACTTGTCTCTGTGATGCTGAATACTTTATGACTCTTATGAGCTACAGTTGTTTGCAAATGTGAAGTTTGTTTTAACTTACAGGGTTTTGTCTACAGGCAAGGATACAGGCTCCGGGTGGAGCTGGGAGTTGAACATTCTTAACATTTAACCACTGACTAATGTTTCTTTGACACAGGGTTACAGGTTTGGAGTGGAGCTGCTCCAAGAGAAACCCTGGAGAATTTTTCAGAGAGAATGTGCAACATTCTTGTGCGTGTCTCATTGTGTGGAGTTGACACATGGCGAGAGCCGTGTGGCAAAAGAGGAGTGTCAATATTTTAACTTGCAGATGTTGTGACGTGCCCTGAGAAGGAGTGACTGAAGGAGATCATCCACAAGATGGAAGCTGAGGCCTGGAGAGAGGCTTCAGGAGGATCATAGAGGAGCAGAGATCAGCTTCAGCACAGCAGACATCCCACAGTGAGCTGTGCTACTGAGCTTCCAGAAGATCGTCGAGAGGAGACTTTGAACAGCAAACAACCAGAAGGAGTGAAAGAGATTCAACGTTGACGTTGAGGAAGACAACTAGGGTGTACGATGTGCTCTGCCCTAATTCTTCAGCGGCGTTGGAACAGAAGCAGAAGGATGAAGGGAGCATGCCAAGCTCTAATCGACGGTGCAGAGAGGAAGTTCAGCGATGGAATTGTGATTCTGTGAACAGCACAGACGCCAGGGGACTGGGAAATAGCTGACAGCACTTTTCCCAAGGATGGAGATCACCTAAAGTGTGTCACTGTGCCATGCAGACTTGATACTGCAGAGGGGCTTTTGTTTACATTTGCATCATGTGTTACACTTTTTTAATCTTTAATTTTAAATTGAAACTAACATTTAAAAACATTTGGTACAATGTGGAAAGAGGAAGAGTATTTCCACCAGGAGCAGAAACGTCTGACTCAGCATGACGATGCTGTTGGTGGATACTGAAGAGCTCAGCCTGTCAAGACAGGATTAGGTTATCGTTTCTAAACATGTTTATTCAATTATATTCTGAGGCCGGTTATCTGGTATAATCTTTGGAAGTCTATTAAAATAAAAATAAAATCAGATGTGTGGACTTTTGGTTGTTGTTGTTTTGTTCAATAAGCAGATGTTGGTGTTTCAGCAATGCAGTAACTTAAGTTTAAAAGGCTTGTTAGAAACTATGAAACACATCATTCAGACTTGTGGACATTAGAAGACGACTAATAATCATCATGAATAAGACTAAAGGCAGGAAGGTGTCCTTTATAACTAATAATATTAATAACTAATAATATTAATGTCATAGTCTGTCTGCAGCTGAGACAATACAAACTCAAACTGTGGGGAGAAGATTATATCACTTCAGTTTAAATTGACCTGGAAGTGCCACATTTTCACAGACGTCTTTATTTACAGCATTTTTTACGTGCTGTATAGATTATACAGTTAGGTCCATAAATATCTGGACAGAGAGAACTTCATTTCTGATTTTGGTTCTGTACATACACCAAAATCAATTTTAAATGAAACAACTCAGATGTGTTTGAAGTGCAGACTTTCAGCTTTAATTCAGGGGGTTGAACAAAGAGATGCAGAAAAATGTGAGGAACTAAAGCATGTTTAACACAATCCCTTCATTGCAGGGGAAATGTAGAGGAAAAATTTGAAAAATTAAATAACTTAATGAAATTAATTAAATAATAAGATTGTCAGCTGGTAACCAGCTGAAAACCAGCTCCATGCGACCGCTTATCCTGGTCCCAGTGTTAGGGTCAGTGAATCCAGTTAACAGAAAGATATCCTGGATATACTCGACTGACTTTTTAGACTCAAGATTAATAATCATAACAAAAATTATAGTCTAACATCCAGAAATCTGTACGATGTGTTTCATTATGTCTAACAAGCCTTGTACAGTTAAAGCTAACAGTTACTACATGACTGAAACACCAACATTATCTCTTTTATTAAAACATGCATATTAGGGCTGAGAATCGTCACTCATGTCTAGAATCGATTCCATTCAATTTGATTCAATTTGATTCGGGGAAATTTGGCCTCAGACAGTCAGAAATATTATAATTCAAGTCATGCATCAGTACATTTCTATATTTTTATATCTATAAAAAGAAATCTGACACTTGCCAGACTTTATCAAAGGTGTGAGCGTCACAGCAGATGCCTTTGTGTCAAAGTAGCTGAGGATCAAACAGAAAAACATGAAGGTTTTCCTGGCCTGGGATTTTATACAAATATTCTGCAGTACATCAAAAACGAAAGAAAACCATTAATGAACATATGAACATTACCTGATGCTGCTGACGTGAAGCAGAGCAAAGTTACAGAGGTTTGATTACAGACACAGCTGAGCATTTTGCAATTTTGCATCATTTTAAAAAGTTTAAATTTGTTCAGTATTGAACGGCAGAAATGAGGCTTTGTTTTCAGAAGTAAGTAAAAGAAAAAAACAGCGGCCGACAGGCTGTAAGAACGGTAGACTTGTGCGTAACAAGCAAGCGAATAATGCAGAAAACAGGAAACTGTTCTTGAAGTACAGAGAGAGAGAGAGAGAGAGAGAGAGAGCTGTGCATGAAGTGTGATTTTATCCTGGTATAAAAGCATGAAACAGGTGAGACAGGTGGGATCAATATTAATGTTGTGGAAATATGTGAAAAAGCAACAGAAGCGCGAAAACATTTCGTGTTTCTAGAAAGATCTTTCAGCTCATAGCTGCTCACAGACTGTATTTACAAGTGACAAACTGCAACTCTACAGTACATCTACAGTATATATCAAATATATTCTGTATTCAAATCTATTGAGTGATGTTTGAAAGTCTTTCCAGGTGAGTTTGATCCAGGAGGGTCTGAAGCCAGAGTCAGACAGAGACTGTGCAGAGACTGTAGAAGGACAGAGCAGCAGCAGAGCAGTCCAGATACACTGATGATCCTCTGTCAGATCCAGAGGGACACACAGGGATGATGCTGGACTCTACATTGTGTCTGACAGTGGAGCTGTTCTCAGAGCAGTTCACTCTGCAGCACTGACAGTCATCTGCACTTCTTCTCATTCCTCTGTCAGTCACTGCTGGATGAAGCTCTCCTCTCCACCTCCCAGTAACATGGCCCAGTCAGAGCGTCTCTACACACAAGCTGCTGCTGCTTCAACCTCTCTGGATCATCAGGACACAGCTCCTCCTCTCTCAGCACACACACCGTCCTGTTTACCATCATCGCCTCCACCTGCAGAGAGAAGAAGGAAGAGCAGAGGAGAATAAACGAGTGTTTCCAGAGACTCTTCATCAGCTGTCAGTCAGTGATGCAGCACATCCAGTATAAAGAGCAGCAGGGACTTCAGTGCTGGGACTGTACTAGGACTCATTGTTGCTTCACTTTTTCTAATCTTTGGATTTTTATTGAAGTTGATGAAAATGTTTTTCCCTCCTAGTTTGAGTTTGGACTTTCATTCATTAGAAGAACCTTGGTGTGTCCACTCTGAGCTCTGTAGGAACCCCAACAACAAGCCCAACAATCCAGATGGACGGTTCCAGCTGTTAACTGGAGGAATTCCATCCAAACATCTGCTCTCACTAAATTCTTCCTCACCTACAGACTGTGTTCTTCACTGCTTTAAACTTGGAAATGAATGCAGTCATTGGTCTGCGTGCTGCTTTGTTCAGAGAGCTGATTGGCTGTTGACAGCGTTTGATCAGAGTGTGTCAGCCGTTACTATGGTGACCATAATGGTCAGAAACAGGAAGTGTTTGTGTCCAATCCTGAAGCCTGTCACCATTCTCCTCTCACAGCTTCACTGAGAAGCTGCAGCTTTACAGGAAACACTGGATCTGGAGGGGTCATGAACTGGAGGGTCATGTGTCTGGCGGGACTGTCGATCGAGGACGCTGAAGATATGTACCTATTCGGAACCGTGATAACAAGGTTCGTGCTGATTGGAGTTGGCTTAGCCCTTGTTTATCGTTGAAATAAGAGAGCGGAACCGGCTGTTCAAACCCCCCCAAGGCTGCCCGCTGGAATTGACGTGATGGGACGAGGCGCGACCTCTCACAATGAACGTAATATGGTCAACACTTTGGAGACGCTTGCATCAGCTGTGAAGGCTCAAAGTAACAACATTGAGCGTATGGGGGGATACATCAGAGAGAGGCCTGCTCAAAATGGGACCCTTGAGCGACAGTTGGACGACATCACGGAACGGATCACTGCAGCTGTGAGGTCTCAGAATCAAAAGAATGACAACACCATGGAACAGAAGTTTGATACCATCATGGGGAGGCTCGCAGCTCTCCAACTTGAGATCGAGAGGCCAGTGTCGGAGTGTTAGGGCAGCCTGAAAATTCTCCTGGGCTGCTCGCATGGAAATTTACAAATCAACATTGAGATTGCGGACCCCCATAACGGCGCCAGCTGCAGGCCCAAGGCTGGAGCCGAACAATCACTCCCTGATAACGACTGTGTTACGGCTATTCTTCCCGTCCCATGCAAGGACACCTGGATTGGCTGGAGGACTGTTTACTTAGCCTGATAGGCCGAAGGACACTGTCTCAACTAAACTATGGACACGCACACACACACACTTACACTGATAAGCACTCACTCATCCCCCCTCCCTTTCCAACGCCTTCGATGCTTGTGCCCTACCGGGGAAGATAGCAGTCAACTGGACCAGCACAGATGCTGCAGGACCGGATGCGCTGTCTACACCAGCTCTCTTACCCTTTACTCGCCCCTGTTGCTTGTCTTGTGGTTCTATGGTGTATTGATAGTCATGTGCTTTTGTGCTGAGGAGTTTTTTTTCTGTTATCAAACTGTTCTCCCACTAGGAGCTCAGTCTGAGTGGAGTTTTTTTCTCCTCCTCTTACCTCATGTAATGTATTTTCGTTGTTTTTTCCTATCAGCCTACCTTTCTGACATGTCTGCCCAATGTGATGTTTGTGTAAAGTTGGTCAGAAGGTTCCTTTGTAAGTGCGCATGCGCCATTAGCGTGCTGTCTGCTGTAACCCTAATTTCCCTCAGAATGAATAAAGTATTCTGATTCTGACATTTCTTTCTGGGAAAAATGGGGATTACTTTGAAAACAGGAAGTATTTTCCCCAATAAGCAGCCCTGGATTAGTAAATCACTCCAACAG
>NW_024387216.1:0-56012 GCF_900408965.1 Simochromis diagramma | reverse complement strand
ACGAAGGACCCCGTGTGCAGCTTCCCCGGCCAAACCTGAGACGCCATCGTCGAAAAGACAACGCCCGGCAGATTCCCCCGGCTCAGCATCGCCAGCCGGCAAAGATATTGCCGACATATTGGAGTCAATCGACAAGCGATTGTCCAGTTTCGACGCAAGGCTGTCCTTGGTGGAGATTCTTCACCGAGAATTTCAATGCTTGCGAGAATCCCTGGAGTACAGCCAGCGGCACGTGGAAACGCTTGCTGCTGAAAATGCCACGCTAAGGGAGTCGGTGAAATGTCTCACAGAAAATGTTACCCAGCTCAATAGAGAAAATAAAAAAATAAAAGAAACAGTTATTGATCTACAAGCTTGTAGCATGCGTGATAATCTGGTATTTTCTGGTATTCCAGAAGCCGATGGAGAGGACGCGGAGACCACGGTAAAAAGTTTCATCAAAACCCACCTGAAGCTGCCGGAGGACACTGTGAAGAACATCGTCTTCGATCGGGTACATCGCCTCGGCCCCATTCGGGCTACGGCCGGGAGACCACGTCCTATCGTTGCCAAATTCGGCCACTTCAAACAAAAGCAACATGTGAAAAGCCGTGGCAGGGAATTAAAAGGAACGGACTTCAGCGTGAACGACCAGTTCCCCAAAGAGATCTTGGAACAACGCAGGGTCCTCTTCCCAATCCGACGCGGCTTCATCCAGAAGGGCTCCCGCGCTGTCATCGCTGTGGACCGGCTGTACGTGGACGGACAGCTCCACCGCGACCCCAACATCACTCCGTGGCTGTATTAACCTCACACCAGATAAGAATCAGCTACACCCTTTCCCTATCCACTCACACTAACTTGCATTAACATCTGTTTAACTTACCGGTATCAAATCGCATCTTAAAGTGTGATTTCATAGCAGAACTAACACCGTCACTCTCCGTCAGTGATTTAATTGGAATGTTTACGTTTTGTTTTTGTTTTTTTTCTTCTCGGTTTTTTTTTTCTCTCTTTTCCCCCTCTTGTTTTTATGCTGCTCACCCCTGTACTTGGTTTCTTTCTTTATTCCTTTCACTGCCTCGATCACCTGCTTCGACACTCATCCACAAACATCCTTTATTTCGACACATACGCACCATGCGCTCAACGGCAGCACATTTACTTCAGTCAGACAGCGCACACAGTCGTTTAGGATACACACACTTAACCCAAGCCTACTCATATTAGTAAATATGCACACACATAGTCAGACTCAGGGAGCATCTCGCCACACATTTTTTCTCTCTCTCCTTCTCTTTCTTTATGAACAAGTGACGTATTCTCTACACCTGTCTAAGCAACGCACACAGCGTACACCCCTAGTTATACACAAACATCTATGGGTACACTGAGGTTCATTACATGGAATATAAATGGAGCTGGCTCCAGAGAAAAGAGGTTAAAAATATTTAACCAACTCAAAAAACTACAGGCAGATGTTGTCCTTTTACAAGAGACCCACAGACCTCTTAGAGGTTCGAATGAACTTAAAACACCTGAGTTTCTCAATGTGTTCTCAGCTTGTTATAATTCTAGACAAAGGGGAGTAGCAATTTTAATACATAAAAATATTAATTTCACAGTACTCGATACAGTTATAGATCCAGAGGGCAGATTCTTAATCATTAAACTATCTATACTTGATAAAAAGCTATGTATATAAGTGTATATGGTCCAAATGTTGATGATCCGTCATTCTTTCACGGTTTTTTCAGTGCACTCTCTGAACACTTAGATGGCACACTTGTTCTTGGAGGCGACCTCAACCTTGGACTAAATGAAGACATGGATAGGCTCAATACAGCGGGAACTCAGCATAATTGGCAGTCCACAAATATAATCAAACATTATATGAGCGACTTTGGTCTTTGCGATGCATGGCACTCCCTTCACCCCACCAGTAAGGAATATACTTTTTTCTCACATGTCCATCACTCCTACTCTCGTCTGGATTATTTTTTGGTCGGCAGCTCACTGCTGAACGACATTTCAGACACTGAGATTCATCCTATAGCTGTCAGCGATCATGGTTCTGTATCTTTAACACTAATGCACAAGAATAATACTACACAAAGTAAAAACTGGAGATTTAATACATCGCTGCTTAAAGATGAAGACTTTATTAAATATTTTAAAAAAGAGTGGACTTCATATTTGGACTATAATGACACTCCCGAAACATCAGCTTCTGTTCTATGGGAAGCAGGGAAAGCTGTGATGAATTAAATGAGATAATTGATAAAAAAAAAACAAAATTCTTAGTACAAAGACTACGCTTACAAAATTATGAACATGGTAATAAATCCGGTCAATTTCTAAAAATAAATAAATAAAAAACAACTATTTGTGCTGTTCAAGATTTATCTGGGAACACATTATATGAACCGATACAAATAAACAACATTTTCAGGGATTTCTATAAAACGTTGTATTCACCACAAATAAACCCATCTAAAAAAGAAATTGATCAGTTTTTGGACAACATAACTCTTCCAAAATTATTAGACACTCAAGCAATGGCACTGGATTCACCACTGACACCAGGTGAACTCCAGGAAGCCCTGATAAGTATGCCCAATAATAAGGCTCCAGGTCCAGACGGCTTTCCTGCAGAATTCTACAAAGAATTCTAGCACCAGTTTTTTAAAAGAACGTTGTTAGAAATCAAAGAAAAGGGCAGACTTCCATCAAATATGAATTCTGCAAACATTAATCTCCTGCTAAAACCAGGCAAAGACCTGTATATCCCTCAAGCTATCGTCCAATATCCCTTATAAATGTAGACCTTAAAATAATCTGCAAAGCTCTCTCAAAGAGACTGGACAAAATTACCCCCCTCTTAATTCATCCTGACCAAACTGGTTTCATAAAAGGTAGGCACTCATCAACAAATACACGTAGATTACTTAATTTGATAGACTACTCATACAGTAAAAACCTAGAAACTACAATATTCTCTTTAGACGCAGAAAAAGCATTTGACAGAGTTAACTGGAAATTTCTATTTGCAACTTTACACAAATTTGGTTTTGGATCCTCTTTCATAAACTGGTTAAAAATATTATATAATTCCCCAACAGCTTGTGTCAGAACAAATGACCAGACAACCTCCAGCTTCTGTCTCTTGATGGGCACCAGGCAGGGATGCCCACTCTCCCCTTCACTGTTTGCAATTTTTATTGAACCACTAGCAGCAGCAATTAGACAGAATTCAGTAATTAAGGGCATAAAATGCAAGAACGTGGAACATAAAATCAGCCTTTATGCGGATGATGTGTTACTCTTTCTCCAAAATTCACAAACCAATATCTCTGAGGTGATTGAATTGATAAACTCTTTTGCAAGAATATCAGATTACTCAATTAACTGGTCAAAATCTACAGTCCTACCAATTAATTACTCCCTCCATAATTCCTCTTCTACACCACTGCAATCGGGAAATATAAAATATTTAGGCATTAATGTTTCTCCCAAGCTTGCAGATCTAACTAAATTAAACCACATCCCACTTTTAAAGAAGGTAGAAGATGATCTGGCTAGGTGGAAATGTCTACTCATATCACTCATGGGAAGGGTTGCCGCTATAAAAATGATGGTCTTACCAAAAATAAATTATTTATTCTCAATGATCCCAACTAAACCACCACAAGACTGGTTCAGATCTCTAGATTCATGTATGTCCAAATTCCTTTGGAAAAATAAACCCCCACGTATAAGCTTAAAAACACTACAAAAGACCAAGGATAGAGGAGGATTAGAACTACCTAACTTTCAGCACTACTTCTTAGCCAACAGGCTTCAGTTTATCTCAGGATGGCTAAAACATACCCTCTTAGATGAACCTTGGCTAGATGTAGAACAAGCACTTTGCAATAATCTAGAGATCTCAGACCTACCATTTATCAGCTCAAACATCCAACGATATGAATGCTTTCAAAGCATCAACATCAGCTCTTCTCTGACAGCATGGTGGGAGTTTCTAAAATTGACGGCATCTTCATTAATCCCATGCAAACGTACACCTATCTGGAACAACCCTGACATATTACAAAACAATAATATGATAAACTTTTCAGATTGGAGTGGTAAAGGAATCAAATATTTAGAACATATACTAGAAGGAACAGAATTTATTTCATTTGACGGACTAGTTACACAATACGGGATCAACAAGAAAAGATTTTTAGAATATCAACAAATTAAATCCATAGTAAAAAAGAAATTTAAACCGGGTCAAGTTGAACTACAAACACCTCCAAGTGTGGTTCAATTTCTTACTCTTAAAACCCCCAAATTACTATCCAAAATATACAGAATGCTTTCTAAAACAGATGAATCAATATCACTTCCTATTGCAAAATGGGAAGCGGATTTATCAGTTAACTTAGACCTAAACTTCTGGTCTCAGATTTGCTTAAAAACCTTTCATCTAATCCCAATCTTCAATTAATTCAATACAAAATACTACATAGAGTGCACTATACAGGTCATCGGATATTCAAGATGGGCTTTACGTCTACCAACAACTGCTCACACTGCCAAACCAATTCACCGGACAATTATATCCATGCTCTTTGGTTCTGTCCACCAGTTCAGAAGTTTTGGCGCGAGATATGTGAAGACTTATCAAAGTGTCTGAAATGTAACATTCCAACTTCCCCCTTAGTGTGTTTGTTGGGCAGCTTAGATAATGTCACTTCAGAAAAGAATATAGCCCATATGGTTTTCACTGCCCAATGCATAGCCAAGAAAACAGTCCTCATGAACTGGAAAAATAAAAACAATCTTAATTCTAACCAGTATAGAAATTATCTATTCGATTACATTAGTCTTGATACAGCCTCTGCCACCACATCAGATCAATTGCTCTGGGCTCCTTTGATCAGCTCCATCACCCAGTGGGGGTGGGGGGTCATAGTTTGGTCCCGCCTTCACTGTTGTGATTTTTGTGGGGGTAGGGACAGGCTTAGGGCGTCGGGGGGTGCCCCGGAGGCATCTTCCTTGGGGGGCTCAACACGGGGTAGCGGCAAGGCTAGGGGAGGGTCTGTGCTGACGGACGTGGGTTACTGACCTGGTAGCCTGGCTGCCCCTGGGTGGGTCTGGGATGGGCGTGAGGTTCTGGGGGCGCTCCATCTCTGGGCTGGGGCCCTGGCCGGGCCTCGGGGGCTTGGGTCCTGGTTGGTGTGTTGCCGGGGTTGTGGGCGGGTGGGTGCATGGGGGCCCAGCCCTGGCGCAGGGTGCCGCCGGTGCGTCGAGCCACCTGGGGGGCTCTTCAACTGGTGGGGGAGATTGTCACATCTTGCAGGAGCTTTCCTCTCTTCAGCTTCCCCCTCCTGCAGAGGGGGAGATACAGGAGAGGTGGAGGAAGATCTCAGCCTGGGCGTCTATTGTCTTATGTAGTCTGGAAGATGAGTGGATGGTGGGGTGGGTGCAGTTTTCTCTGTGGTGGGGTTGGGTGGACTGTCCCGGGCTCTGTGGGGCGGGAGGGCGCTGCTGCACTGGGCCCCGGTCAGGATGGGCCTGGGCCCCCTTTCCCTGGCGGGTCGCGGAGTATGGAAGTGCCTACTGGGATCAGCGGGGGAGCTGGCCCCAGGGAGGGGTCACTTGCCCCTCCCTTCCTTCCCTCCCCATCTCCAGCTGCCTCCCTCTTCCCGCTCCACCACAACCACCCACACATGCAGGGCCTTGGAGTAGGGGTATGTCACCAGGGTGCAGAGGAGGCTACGCCCCCCCCCCCCCCCCCCCGTCCCCCCCCCCGTCCCCTTCTGGCTGCCTCTGCCTCAATTTTATCCCACAACTTAGACATTCACATTACTCACACTCTCGTTACACATACATATAGGATCTTGGGGGTGGGCACGATACACGGAATCCAAATTACCATCAGGGTGTACACCTCAACCCTGGCGTCGTTGCCCACCTCTCAATTTTAAATACACGTAGACATTGAGGGCTAGCAGGAGGGACTATGCCCTTACCTGCTGTTCTCTGGCAGGTAGCTCCATGCCCTCCTGGGTTTTAAATGCACCTTAGAACACACATGCATCAACACTACAATGAGCGGGTGGAGGGAGGTTTGGAGTCTTCTCTCACCCCCATTCTCTGCGGCCTGCTGGAGCGGGGGGGCTAGGAGGAGGAGTTGGCCGTCCGACTGCGGTCTGGAGTGTGGGGCCTCCCTGCTGCTGTGGAGTCGGGGCGGTCTGCCTCTCCCCACCGCAGGGAAAAGGGTAACACCACCTGGGTCTGGGTGCAGTTCCCCCCTCCAGGGGCAAGGGTACCTAGACCCGGTTTGTAGAGTACGCTTGGGGAGTGTTATCGTGTGTACAGCGTCTCTTTATGTCTGTCTCCACGTTGGTTGAGTGTGGAGTAAGTGCATATGAGAGCATGAGGGTGGGAATGGATGTTTGTGTCTGTGTGTGACTGTATGTCTGTGTCTATATGTCAGGTTGGGTATCAGACGCCACCTCTCTGGGGACATCTCAGGCCCTCCAAGGTTTGGAGGCCTATCTCCCCCCACCACTACTTCCCCTGCCGGTGGCGGACTCCCTCAGACATCAGTGCGTTGGTGGTTCTTTGTGTCTGGGGGTGGGCGTCCAGGGTACACACCGGCTCACTCCTTGGCGGCCGCTTATCGGGGCCTGGAGCCTGGGGCTCGCTCGGGCCACTTCGGAGGTGGGGTGCCCCCGGCCTCACGGCCTGGGGCTCGGTCACTCAGGCACAGCTGGGTGCCGGCGGAGCTCACGGGCGCGTCACTGCAACTCCCCCTGGCTTCTGCTCCGCTGCTGCTGAGTGAGCCCTCATCTGGGACTCTCCTCAGCTCTTTCTGGGACAGTGGCGCGGCTGCCCCTCTGTTGGTCTTCCTTGGTCTCTTGTGTTCTGGGGGCCTCTGGATGTCTGGAGTTTTGATCTCCTCCATACCTGCTTCATGCCCTGGAGGATGGGGCTGTGCCCCCCCACCCTCTAGCAGATCATTACATGAAGGGACCTTTTAAAAAAACAAGCTCACAGGTGTACACACGGGTGATCACACCCACAAACTACACCCTTTTTGGCTCCTACCTCAAAGAACACTGTGTCCTGTTGATCTTATGTGCTGCACAATAATGTTTAATATTTATTATTTACTGTCATATTCCCATATATCCTTGTGATGTTGTTTATTCTATTACTCTTGTTCTCTTCTGCTTGTTTTCTTTTTTCTTTCTCAAAAGGTGATTTAGGTGATCGATATATCGATATATCCCCCATCCCTCTTCTCAGCTGTTTCTCTTTCCCTCTTTCTTGCTCCCCTTCTTTCCCCCAGTCAAGTCTGTCCCGTATTCAGCAAGTGAAAATAAAATAAACAATAAAAGGTGAATCAAATGGACCATTATGGCAAGGCTGGGATGGTCAATTTGGTAAAGTAAATCCGTTGGGCATCTTTCTTTGCCTTTAGAGAATAATTCTCATGGCAAAAGAGCCAAACGGGACAGGCAAAAAAAATAAATAAATAAAAAAAATAAATAAAAGGGAGTTTTTCCTTCCCACTGTTGCCAAAGTGCTTGTTCATAGGGGGTCATATGATTGTTGGGTTTTTCTCTGTATCTATTATTGTACGATCTACTGTACAATATAAAGCGCCTTGAGGAAACTGCTGTTGCGATTTGGTGCTATATAAATAAAATTGAATTGAATTTAATATCATGCAGTTCATCTTCTCACCAGCAGAGGGCCACAAATCACCATCCATGAAGAGTTCAGGGAGAGAGATAAGAGCTGTACTTAATGATCTGATCAATATGGAAGTTCATGTTTTTTTCTTTGATTGGATCAGTTTTAAAAGCAGCTCTTTTTATAGAATGACAGAAACATGGGAGATGCTCATTGTTTTTAATATTTGATACATTAAGTAATATTGGATGTCCAATTATTCAGCCATGATGGAAACATCCCATTAAGAAAGAGAAATCAAACATTTGAAATCATTATAATGACCTCAGACTTGTTGAAAATGCAGAGGAGCTGGTTGTGAACTGAGCTTCAGAGAAACACAACATACTGAAATTCAGTGAGAAGCTTTAAGTGGAAAAAGACCCAAAAACAACATGTAGGTTGGAATGAAAGCACCTGGTCCTGGAATGATGGGAGTGTCCTGATTTGTATTTGAGGGAAGAGACATACGACTGGGGGTCCATTGTGCGTCAAAACAATGATTTTATTAAAACACATGTATGTGGGAAGTCGAGCACAATCACTCAAACAGCATTGATCTTCTCCGGACAATAAATGGGGTGTCATATATATAACATAGTTGATGACGAGCATTATGTGTCAGAGCAGATAAATAAACATGCATGAGTTCCAGTAATTCCAACTCGGACATATTCTAAAAAAGAACAGTTCCTTCCTCTGTTCCTCCGCCACCGCCAGATGCTTCCTGTTATTTCACTTACTGCACTTCAGAACAGAACATGAGCATGCCGTTTACAAGCAAAACAAGTCTATATACTGTGCATGTGTGCAGGTAGCCCGTGTGTCTTTACCTCAGTGCATGACCTCACTCGACAAACAAAGACATTTTAGAAATATACGTCCTGACTCCGTTTGAGTCAACTGTTACCAGGCAAACTCCAATGCAGCAGGCTGCTGAGGGCACACACAGGCCTTTAATATGTGGTAAATTGTACTGTAAGCATGTATGCAATTCTTTCAATAGCTGTGGGTCACCTTAACTTTCTCCACTGATTGGCCAGATGTCGCGCTGCCGTCTTTAAAAGGACTAAAAAGGAAGAAGTTCACAAGGAATCATTTAGACAAGTTTCAAACATCAACTGATAGAATCCATGAATCTGAAAACGTGTTTCTGTGTGAAAGAGACAGACATGTACAGACTGAACTATCTGTTCAACAGTCAGAGTGTTTCTCTAACAGGAGGACACTCTTTACACTCCACTCAGCACAGGGACACTGAGGAACCCAGACCGACTCTAAATCCAGGGTAAAGAGGTTCAGTGAATGTGGTGTTGAAGGTGTGGAGGTGGATCAGAGTGTCAGAGGAGACTCTGTAGAAGGACAGAGTGCCAGCAGGACAGTCCACATACACTGCTACTCTGTTGGAGACAGATGAGGAGGAGGAGGAGGAGGAGGAGATGTATGTGTATCTGTTATTATACCAGACATGGTAATCAAATCTATCAGAGCACTCCAGACTCCACGAATGATCATTCCATCCAAACCCACAGTCAGTTCTGTCTCCTTTCCTTCTGATTCCTCTGTAACTCACTGAAATATAAACATATCCTCTCCACTCGACCTCCCAGTAATAACGACCAGTCAGACCATTTCTACACAACAGCTGAACCCAGTGATCGAATCTGTCTGGGTGATCAGGATATGACTGAACCTCCATCACCTGCGTCACCTTCCTGTTGTTGTCAGACAGTTGGAGCTTTGTGTTCACTGTGTTTGTGTCGATTGTGAGTTGACAGGAATCTGATGGAGAAAACAAACACAATCCAGCTGCAGTTATTGATCCATCATCTGTTCATTGATTGACACTTTGATGATGACTCCTGACATCACAGATGTGAATGAGTGATGTGACAGTTTGAAGATGATTTAATGTGTGCTGTTTTGTTTTCATGAATCCCATTAAAACACACTTACACTTCCTGAGACCTGTCCTCAACCATTGCATTCCAGCAGGCTCCACCCTGAAAGGAGGAGGGCGGTCAGACCAGCACAGTCTCTTTCAGCATGCACACATGGACATTACATGGCTCTCATACACATAATGTTAGACACTGATAAAGAAACAGTCCAACAGAACATTTTGGACTGTCAATCCATATGGAGATCAACCTGCTGATGATTAGGACTGATCCTGGATCTGTCAGTACCAGGGGCGATTTTAGCCCATTTTTGGGGTTGCTTCAGAAGAGGGACGGGGATAAAGGGCAAAAAACAAAAACCAACAGAATAAGCAGACAAAAAATACATATATCAATCACCTGTATCACCTGTTGAGAAAGAAAAAAGAAAACAAGTACCGGCCCCACAGAGTCCGGGACAGCCCACTCGACCCCACCACAGAGAAAACTGCACCCACCCCATCATTTGTAGCCTACTGTTGTTACCACTGTCCTGTTTGAAATGGAATAAGAGAAGCTGGTTATTTTGAAACCCAGGAGCCACATTCAAGTAAAAGTGTAAGAACAAATGATCCGTCAATAAAGGATAACGTTGGATCAGTGTTTCAATATTTATATCTTTTAATAGATGTACATGTGGTTTGGTTATTTGCCTTTTGGTTGAAAGTACACTGAGAGAGGAATTTTTTTATTAATGATCTTAATAATATATATATATTTTTCATATTAATCCAATTTTTTCACCTAATTGAATACAATCTATTTGTGTATGATTGTCATTCCAAAGAGGGAGAGAGGAAAGAGAGGAACATGAGGAGAAAGTGCAAGGTCAGGAAGAACCAGGTATGGAAAAAGACAGGGATTAGTGACAGGCACAACAGAAACTGTTAAACTGCTTGAGAGAGTTTACCACCAAGATAATTTGCCAAATTCAAGGTGAGGTGACATAGGTTGAAATAAAAGAAATAAATCTGCAGAGCCATAGTAGCTGCAGTAAAGATATTTTCATACATTGTACCATAGACAAAGTTGCTTCCATTTTTATATTTTTTTTCTCAATATTTTTTACATTTGTACATTTCAAGGACTCTTTTTTGGAGTCTATTTTCATATATCTGTATTGTATTATACATACACATTAAAAGTGAATGTCTGTCCAAAAAAATGCACTCAGTTTACTTCTTACTTACTATGATCATCATTCATCACTTTCCCCAGTAAAGTAGTTAAGGTTAGGATATGTTTTTTGATGAATTTAAGAATCTTATGATTTAATAAAGAAATTTGCAGACTTGCATAGAGATGGTAAAATTATGATGACTGATAACAGAGGACAGGGAGGAACAGGGGTTTAAATGCACCAAGGAGACAGTCAGAGAGAACTTGGGGACAACTGGAGACATTTAAGGATGCAGTGACTGACAGAGCCAGGGGAGAAGTCTTATCGTGACTAGTAAAGTTTATCTTGCCCCCCCCCCCCCCCCCAAGAGCTCTGATCCTAGAATTTCCCCTGGTCACTACACCACTCTATTTAATTATTTATGACTGATTCAAACTCTGACCTTCATTCATCCATCCATCCATCCATCCATCATCTATTTCCGCTTATCTGGGACCGGGTCACGGAGCTCAGCAGCCCAAGAAGAAAAGCCCCAACCTCTCCCCAGCCACCTCTCCCAGTTTGTCCGGGGAAACACCATGGCGTCCCCACACCAGCCGAGAGATCTGATCCCTCCAGCATGTTCTGGGTCTGCCCCGGGGTATCCTCCTGATGGGACATGCCCGGAACACCTCATCCAGGAGGCATCCTTGTCAGGTGCCCAAACCACCTCAACTGGCTCCTTTAATGTGGAGGGGCAGTGGATTTACTCTGAGCCCCTCCCGGATGGCTGAACCTCTCACTCTATCTCTAAGGGAGAGGCCAGCAACCCTTCAGGGGAAGCCCATTTCTGCCGCTTGTATTCGCAGTCTTGTTCTTTAGGTCACTGCCCACAGCCCGTGACAATAGGTTAAGGTTGGGACATAGATTGACCAGTAAATTGAGAGTTCTGCTCTTATGATCGGCTCTCTCTTCCCCACAACAGACTGGTAAAGTCTCTGCATCACTGCAGCGGCAGCACCAATCCATCAGTCGATCTCCCGCTCCCTTCTCCCGTTACTTGTGAAAAAGACCCTGAGATACTTAAACTCTTCCACTTGGGGCAAGAACTAGTCCCTGACCTGGAGTGGGCACTCCACCCTTTTCTGGCTGAGGACAATGGCCACAGATTTGGAGGTGCTCTTCCCACCTGTTCACACTCAGCTACGAGCCATTCCAAAGCAAGCTGGAGGCCATCGCCCAGTGAAGCCAACATACACCCCATACTCCTGGAGCCCCCTCACACAGGACACTCCGAGGGACATGGTCAAATGCCTTCTCCAAGTCCACAAAACACATGTAGACTGGTTGGGCAAACTCCCATGCACCCTCAAGTATCCTTGAGAGGATAAAGACCTTATCCAGTGTTCCACAACCAGGATGAAAAACGGCATTGTTCCTCCTGTATCTGTGGTTTGACTCATAGACGAACCCTCCTTTCCAGCACCCTGGCACAGACCTTCCCAGGGAGGCTGAGGAGTGTGATCCCCCTATGGTTGAAACATACCCTCGGGTCACCATTCTTAAAGATGGAAACCACCATCCCGGTCTGCCCATGCAGAGGTACTGCCCCTGATCTCCATGCAAAATTCCAGAGGGGTGTCAACCATACAACATCCAGAGCCTTCAGGAACTCGGGACAAACCTTAACCACCTTCAAGGGTCTCTGCCACCAAGGAGTTGTTTAACTGCCTCAGTGACCTCGTCCCTGGAGATTGGCAGGTCATTCCCATCATCTCCAGATTAAGGAGGCCTTCAAAGTATTTCTTCTAACACCAGACTATTTTCCCAGTTGAACTCAGTAGAGCTCAACCCGCACTATACACAGTGTAGGATGAACACCATTTTGCCTTTCTGAGTCGCCTGACGATTTGCCAGAATCTCTTCGAGGCAGCCCGAAAGTCTTTTTCCATGGCCTCTCCGAACTCCTCCCACACCTGAGTTTTTGCTTCAGCCACTGCCCGAGCCCCCTTCCACTTGGCCTGTTGGTACCTGTCAGCTGCCTCCAAAGTCCCACAGACTAACCAAGCCTGATAGGATAGGACTCCTTCGGCTTGGTGGCTCCCGTCACCTCTGGTGTCCACCATTTGGTTCAGGGGTTACCACCAGGCACCAACCACCTTGCGGCTGCAGCTCTGCGTAGCGTCTTCGACAATGGGCATGAGGTACATGGCCCAGTCAGACTCAATGTCTCCAGTCTCACGGAATGCTGTTGAAGCTCTGCCGGAGGTTTGCATTAAAGATCCCGTGGACCAGGGCCTCCACTTTACATTTAGGGTAGCCAGGTCTGTCCAGTGTCCTCCCCTGCCAACTGATCTAACTTATTACCAGGTGGTGATCAGTTGACAGCTCAGCCCCTCTCGTTACTCGAATGTCCAGAACATATGGTCCTAAGTCTGGTAATACGATTACAAAATTGATCATCAACCTGTAGAATAGAGCATCCTGGTGCCATGTGCACTTATGGACACTGTTATGTTCAAATATGGTATGGCAAAACCCCGCCAGACAGTGTGGGGAGGGTGGGGGGTGTCCCTGGGATCCCTGGGACACACAAACCCCCCCTCCACAATAAGTTAGCGATTCTGTTTAGAAGGAAAGGACACTTCCCTGCCTTTGCTGCCAGCTGTTTTCCCCCTCTTAGTGTCAATGTGGTTACTGTACAAGACCTCTGACCTCTCTGTGAGTGCAGTGTTGTTTTCATGTGTTTTAATGCTGCCTGAAACCTCATGTTCTGATTTAATAGCAGATATCGCCACATCCACAAAGCGAAATTTCTGCCTCTGTCACACACAAAGAGTGGACTATATATATATATATATTTTAATATTTCATGTTGAAACTATTAAGGGACAAGTGTATTTCCTCAGCAATCACTCTGGTCCTCTTGCTAGTGCACTGAATCGTTCTGCTGTCAACTGGTATCACAGAGAGTTACCTGTCAGTCTCCTTCTGTCCTCTCAAAGTCTGAAAATTAATTTGTCATTAAGATTCCTTTCAGTCTGAGTTATTTTAACATTACTGACAACTCAATGAAGACAAAGTGTAAAGTAGAAAATCATTCATTTTACAATATTCATTCTAGTCCATCAAAGTAGAACAATAAAGATTAAATTGTGACTGTTGTTGGTAAGCATACACTTAAGTCTGTGAAGGTTATCAGTCATCCAACTCATCGTAGTCTAAAGAGCTTGGAAAGAAAAGTATCTGGACTCCTTTAAGTTTCTTGAAGACATTTCTCTTTCGAGAAGCTTCTTCAGTTCTAAGCGCAAATGGTGGAGAGTTCCAAATTTTGAGCCTTGTGGGAGTGTCCGCAAGATGGTCATGGACCCCTGTTGATCCTCTAACTAAGCACATGAGTCTTTTCTTTTGGCTCTTGGCGAAGACATGCAGTCACACTTTTCTCCTTTCCTTTCTCTTATCTTCCCTGCTTAGCGTCTTATGTCCTTGTCTAGTCTCATCTATTTCCTTACTCTTTCCCTGGAACACTCTCTCACAGTCTGTTCTCTAAAACGAAAAGAGGAATTATGGAATTGATCAACTGGTCCCTGAATGCAACTGACACCTTCTTGTCAATGAGAAGCCTGGACTCGGGTATCCTGATGGTACTTTCTCTGCCGGATACATGATGGACGTGTGGCATAACTGGAGGGTCATGTATCTGGTGGGACTGTTGATCGAGGTCGTCAAAGACATCTACCTGTTCGGAACCATGATAACAGTGTTCTTGCTGATCAGAGCTGGCTTGGCCATGGCTTATTGAAGATTAAAGAAAGCACAATCGGCTGTTCAAAACCCCGCAAGGCTGCCCACTGTGATTGAAATGATGGGATGAGTCGTGAGTTCTCAAAATGGGCTCATTGAACGCAGCACGGATAAGATCTTGGAGAAGCTTGAGGCTGCAGTGAGCACTCAGAATAAGACCGCTGAGTAAAAATTGGATTACATCTTGGAAAAGCTCACAGCAGCCGTGAGTTCTCAGAATTTGCTCTTTGAGCGCAAGATTGATAACATCATTGAGAAACTCACGGCTCTCCAATGGGAGCTCGAGAGACCATTGTCAGACTGCTAGAACAGCTTTGAAATTTACATGAGTTGTTTGCACTAAAGTAAAAAACCACCACCATTTCATGCGGCTACCAGGTAGAGGATCAATACAGGGTCCATGATCCTCTTGGGGACACTCCCATAAGGGAAAAGAATCGCCACTAGTTGCTGTTAGAACTAAAGATGCTTTTCTTTCCAAACTCCTTAGACTACAATGACCTGAACCTTCACAGACAGATTTTTTCTCAATTATGCAATTCGTCCAATGACTTTAGAGCCTCTAAAAGTAAGAGATGGTGTTAAGAAAATGCATTAGTTCCTCACAATTTTATGCAATCTTTTTGCCAAACCCACTGAATTAAATATGAAAGTATGCACTTCAGCTGCATCTGAGTTTTTTCATTTAAAATTATTTGTTGTAACCAAAATTACAAAATGTCATCTCTGTCCAAATATTTATGGACCTAACTGTAGGTATACTTTTAATTAAACTCTCAAAACGACTTATTAGTTATCATCAATGTTCCTGCAAATAGACTCCTTGGAGACCCCCTTCATAAATATCCATGTACTATCCAGCTAGTCCAGTGTGTCTGCCCCTGAAAATGTTCCTGCATGTGTGATTGTTCATGTCTCATCTACAGGAAACAAGCAGGAAGTGAGTGAAGGACACAGGAAATGTTTCCAGTTCTTCCTCCTCTACCAGACATTGGCTGTGTCCAAATTCAGAGACCGCAGGCTTGAAGTACGCATTTTAAGTGCGATTACATGACTGTCACGCGACGACGACTGTCCCAATTCGAAGTGTACTTCAAATGCATACTTCAAATGCATACTCCAAATGCCCCGTCAATTTCCCCATATATCCCACAATTTATAGCGCGGTGGTGGGTGTGGATAATTTTGCCGCAAAATTATATATATATATAAATATGTATATATAAATATATATATAATTTAGCGGGGCAGTCATGATCCTCAAGAACCCCCAGAAGGGGCCGGTCCCCTCCAACTACCGACCAATAACCTGCCTCAGCACCATGTGGAAGATCCTGTCAGGCATCATAGGGGCTAAGATGAACAGGCACATGGGTCAATACATGAGCGGGGCACAGACAGGGATGGGCAAGAATACCAGAGGCGCAAAACACCAGCTACTGGCAGACCAAGTAGTCAGCCGAGACTGCAGGACCAGACTGACCAACCTGTGCACTGCCTGGATTGATTACAAGAGGCCTATGACGCAATGCCCCACAGCTGGATCCTGGAATGCCTAGAACTATATAAGATCAACAGGACCCTGAGAGCCTTCATCAGGAACTCAATGAGGATGTGGCGGACAACACTGGAGGCCAACCTCAAGCCCATAGCACAAGTCACCATCAAGTGCGGGATCTACCAAGGAGATGCTCTATCCCCACTGCTGTTCTGCATAGGCCTCAACCCCCTCAGTGAGATAATTGACAAGACTGGCTACGGATACCGACTACGGAATGGAGCAGTTGTTAGCCACCTCCTGTACATGGATGACATCAAGCTGTATGCCAAGAGTGAACGAGACATCGATTCACTGATCCACACTACCAGGCTATACAGCAATGACATCGGAATGTCGTTCGGACTGGAAAAGCGTAGTCAGATGATAACAAAGAGAGGAAAGATAGTCAGAACTGAGGGGAATCGAACTACCAGAGGGCAACATTGCAGACATAGAGGACAGCTACAAGTTCCTGGGGATCCCACAGGCAAATGGAAACCAGGAAGAGGCTGCTAAGAAAGCTGCAACCACCAAGTACCTGCAGAGGCGCAGGCAAGTCCTGAGGAGTCAGCTGAATGGTAAGAACAAGATCCGGGCTATCAACACCCACGTCCTACCTGTGATCAGGTACCCTGCTGGAGTAATAGTCTGACCAAAGAAGGAGATAGAAGCCACTGACATGAAGACAAGAAAGCTCCTTACCATTAATGGAGGGTTTCACCCCAAGTCCAGCATCCTGAGGCTTTACGCTAAGCGGAAGGAAGGAGACTGGGGACTGGTGAGTGTCAGCACCACAGTCCAGGATGAGACAAGGAACATCCACGAATACAGGCAGCAGAAACACAAGAAAGAGGAGGAAGGCGAGGAACTATCATCGAAGGACAGGCCCCTGCATGGAATGTACCACCGTCAGATAGCAGAGGTGGCTGATACCCAGAAATCCTACCAGTGGCTGGACAAAGCTGGACTGAAAGACAGAACGGAGGCACTAATCATGGCAGCAGAGGAACAAGCACTGAGCACAAGATCTATAGAGGTTGGGGTCTATCACACCAGGCAAGACCCCAGGTGCAGGCTGTTTAAAGATGCCCCAGAGACAATCCAGCACATAACAGCAGGGTGCAAGATGCTAGCAGGCAGGGCATACATGGAATGCCATAACCAAGTTGCCGGCATAGTATAGAGAAACATCTGTGCCGAATATGGCCTGGAAGTGCCGAGGTCAAAATGTGAGACGCCCCCATGGGTGGTGGAGAATGACCGAGCTAAGATCCTGTTGGACTTCCAGATACAGACGGACAAAATGGTGGTGGCTAATCAACCGGACATAGTGATGCTAGACAAACATGAGAAGACAGCCGTAGTGATCGATGTAGTGGTTCTGAATGACAGCAACATCAGGAAGAAGGAACACCAGAAGCTGGAGAAATACCAAGGGCTCAGAGAAGAGCTCGAGAAGATGTGGAGGGTGAAGGTGACGGTAGTCCCAGTGGTAAGTGGAGCACTAGGTGCAGTGACTCCCAAGCTAGGCGAGTGGCTCCAGCAGATCCCGGGAACAACATCGGAGATCTCTGTCCAGAAGAGTGCAGTCCTAGGAACAGCTAAGATACTGCGCAGGACCATCAAGCTCCCAGGCCTCTGGTAGAGGACCCGAACTTGAAGGATTGACCGCCCACAGGGGCGAGTGGGGAAATTTTATATATATATATACATATATATAAAATAAATATATATATATAGTCGACCTTATCTTACAGAGAATGTAAGTAAAGTAAGTAAGTAAAGTTTATTTATTAAGCGCTTTTCATAGACAGGTAGTCACAAAGCGCTGCGCACAGAGATTAAAATAAACAGTACGATAAATAGCAAAATGGACAATATACACAATATAGAGTTTAAATGTAAATTAAAAATACAAAAATGTAAAAAGCATTGGTCAACAGAAAGCTTGTTTAAACATTAAAGTTTTTAACTGTTTTTTAAAGGATCCCACAGAGTCAACCAAACGTAGTTGTAGAGGTAGACTGTTCCACAGCCTTGGTGCCACAGACTGAAAGGCTCTGTCCCCTTTCGCCTTCAGACGTGTTCTGGGAGCAACCAACAAACTCTGAGTCTGTGAGCGGAGACGGCGAGCAGTAGTGTATTTTGTGAGAAGCTTGGATAAATAATCTGGGGCTTGACCATTTAGTGCTCTGTACGTTAAAACAATAATTTTAAAACGAATTCTAAACTCTATTGGGAGCCAATGTAAAGAACATAAAATAGGAGTGATGTGAGCTCGCTTGCTAGAGCGAGTTAGTAGTCTGGCTGCTGCGTTTTGTATAGCTTGGAGCTGAGAAACAGATGATTTATCCAAGCTGGTAAACAGGGAATTACAATAATCTAAACGCGATGACACAAATGCATGGACAATTGTTTCCAGTTCAGTAAGGAGACCATATGTTGCAATTTAGAAATATTCCTTAAATTAAAGAAACAGGAACGAGACAGAGATTTTACGTGTGAGTCAAGGCCCAAAGAAGAGTCAAATATTACTCCAAGATTTCGAATATTTGGCTTAGCAGAAGAACAGAAAGGGGCAAGAACCTGACTGATTTTAGAATATAGATCAGGAGGAGCTATGATCATGGTCTCTGTCTTGTTCATGTCTAAAACAAGGTAATTGTTAGAAAGCCAGTCAGAAACCTGAGTTAAGCACTGGACTAGGGTGGACAGCCTATCCAGCTGATGAGGCTTAAAGGACATATACAGCTGAATGTCATCGGCATAGAAATGATAAGACAGGTCACTAAAAGACTGAATAATGCCAGCTAAAGGAAGCATATAAAAAGAAAATAATAATGGATCCAAAACTGAACCCTGTGGAACCCCGCAGGTTAGGGCAGCAGTGTTAGAGGAGAACCTATCAGTCCTAACAGAAAAAGTCCTGTCTGATAAGTAGGAAGAAAACCAGTCTAAGGCAGTGCTGTCATAATCCTGGGTCTGTTGACCCAGCGTTTTGAGTTTTAGTTTATGTAAGCCCTTCAGGTTTCCTAAGTTCATTTGTTATCATGCCTAGGTGTTTCTAGTTCTTATTATTTCCCCCTCGTGTTTCCAACTATGTTAAGTCTCCCCTGCTCTTCATGTGTTTCATGTCTGTGTCTTACGTTGTCAAGTTCGGGTTGTCATGTCTACGTCTCATTATGTTTCCTGTTTTATTGTGAAGAGGTCTGGTGTTTCTGTGTTCATCGTGTTCAGTTTTACTCTCCCACTGTGACGTCATTATATTCATGTGTCAGCTGGTTCCCCATGTGTTGCCACTTCCCTCATTATCCTCCTGTGTCTATTTAGTCCGTGGGCTTTCAGTCATTCTTTGTCAGGTCGTCTGTTCTCTCTGTTCACTTCGCTGTTGCTCCTTCCCTGTGCACCCTGCTGTTGATCATTCTGCTGTTGTTCACCCTGCTCATCCATGTCTCCGCTCCAGGTATCTCTGTCAGTTCACTATGGTTAAGGTTTTTCATGTTTTGTTTTAGTTCACCCAGTTTAGGTTATTATTTAGTTTTCACCGATGCCCTATTATTTTGTACCCTCGTCGCTAGCCTCAATAAACGTCTTGTTTTGTTAATCCACACCACGTTTTGGTCTGCGTTTGAGTCCTCCTCTGCAACACATACGGTCTGCCCCAGCCAGACCGTGACAATTGCCAGATATACCAGCCAGAACCTTCAGCCCGTTGAGTAGGATTTTGTGGTCAATGATCACGGAACAATTTCCTGCATCAGATGCCATTAGTAGATCATTATAGACCCTTAAGAGAGCGGTCTCCATAGAGTGCTGCTTTTGAAAGCCTGACTGAAAAGGGTCAAAAATCTGCAATCGGCATAGTAAGGACCTGAACTGATTTTCTACAATCTTTTCTAGTAATTTACTTATAAATGGCAATCTTGAAATATGACGATAACTACTAAGGGAGGTAGGATCTAGAGTCTGTAGTTTTAACAGAGGGGTTACCTCAGCATGTTTAAAATAGGACGGAACACAGCCTTGCCTCAGTGAATTGTTGATGATGGATAGTAATGTGGGACCAATGCTGGTGAGAGTCCCAGACAGGACAGAGGGAGGTAATATATCTAAGGAGCATGATGAGGATTTCATTTTACCTATTACTGCAATTAAGTCATTGAGTGTGATTAGAGAAAAAGAAGTAAATGACCCGGGACAACAAGGGGCATCTTCATAAGGGGAGGCACTTGACGAGATTTTGGATCTCAAGTCCATCACCTTATTTACAAAGTAATTGAGGAAAGTGCTACAGTCTTCATCAGAAAGTAAAACAGCATGCTGAGTTGGAGGAGAAACAATACTATTGATAGCATCAAATAGAATTCTTGGGTTATTTTTATGACGATTTATGAGATTATTGAAGTAAGAGGATCTGGCCTCTTTAACTGACTCATTATATAAGTGAAGAAGTTCTTTGAAGTGTTCCCGATGGACAACCAGCCCAGTGGACTTCCAGAGACGCTCTGCTTTTCGACAGGAGCGTAGAAGACCACGGGTTTGATTATTTAACCATGGTGTGCAGGAACTAACAGTGCAATGTCTAGTTTTGAAAGGAGCAACCTGATTAAGAAGGGCAAGACAGTGTTCATTAAAAGAATTAATAAGGATGTCAACCTCGTCAGAAGGTTTAAAATTAAAAAGAGAAGAAAACTTTAAAATGACAGAGTCATCAATAAAGCGCCTGCGCCTAATAAAACTTTGGGGAAGAGACTCTAAATTGAACAATACATTAAAAAAGACTGACTTATGATCGCTAAAAGAAACATCATTTAAGTTCATGTGATCAAGGGAAACACCACAGGTGAAGACCAAGTCCAGAGTATGCCCAGCTGTGTGAGTAGGACCTGATACATGTTGAACAAAATTGAAAGAGTCCATAATGCTCAGGAACTCCTTAGTGGTACTATTTGATGAGTCCTCTGCATGAATGTTGAAGTCACCAACAATGATGAGTTTGCCCAGTTTAATCGTCGAAGTTAAAAATTCTTGTAGGTCTGACAGAAAAGATGCAACAGACCCAGGTGGACGATAAATTAAAATGCCGTATATGGGCTGTTCTCGTCTAATTTTTATCATAATCATCTCAAAAGAGTTGTAACAGCTTGAGGAGATCATCTGGCATAAGAATGTCTTTTTGAAAATTACCGCTTTTCCACCCCCTCGTCCAGATATCCGAGGCGCACAGAGAAATGAACAGTCAGCGGGACACAGCTCTAAAAGATGTGAGACTTCATTCTCACGCTGCCACTTCTCAGAGATAAACATAAAATCAAGCTTCTCCGTACAGAACAAGTCATTTAAGATATAAGACTTGTTGGCAATTGAGCGCGCATTAATTAACATCCATTTAATACTGCGAGCCACCGGGACAGGGGTAGAGTTTCCAGGAACAGAGTTCGTACTATGCGGTAAGCTGCGCAGCAAAACAGGGTTCCTGCCACGATGAGGAATTGCTTTCCATACTTTTAGGTGGAAGGCTGGGAGGTAAACACAGTGGGTTGTGGGGATTAATCCGGCTCCGACAAGTCTCAGGCGGATCTTACCGCTAGCAGCCCAGGAATAAAGCCCCCGAAGATCTGCCTCTTTCCGAAGACGACGGAGCAGGACAAGAAAGCCGGCTCTCTTCTCCTGCTTCCTCTGACGAGGCCTCTGAAGCAAAATTGAGCTGACCGGCAAGAGTGGAGGTGAACCAGGTGCTGTGTCGCGCTCAAGCGGCGGTGGGAAAACAACGTCGTATCGTTGACTCTGAAAGTTATCCATAGCAGATTTGATCGCCAGTAACGCATGGCGATCATAAATCCGAAGGGAAATGACACCGGACAAAACTGTAGCAAGAACACTTGCATAACATACAAAGTAAACAAACACACGGACGGAGGCAGCGGCACAGCCAAACACAGGTGCCATCTTGCTTCTCCTCTAAAATGTGATGATTTTATGGATAATTAAAGTCAGTCATATATCCACAAACACAACAAGCTGCACTGTTAATGTTAGCTATGTTATATTGCTGCCTCTGCTTGGTGGTGTCGAGCCAAACGGACTTTAACGTGTGTTTGAATGAGCTGACGGTTCACTCATTAAGCTGAAAGAAAGATGCTTTAATCACAGGAGTCACACATGTGTCTAATGTACCATCTGGGAACACAAACACTAAATCCTCCGTCTCTTGTGCTGTTTTGTAGCTGTGTATACACCTGAGACTCTCACCTGTCTGTCCTGCACTCTCTCTGTTTCTTTCTCTCTGATTGTGGAATAAAATATGAACATGTATTTATAAGTTACACTTGTGTTTGAATCCCGCAGCTTATCACACATTTGATTTCCATGTGTGACTGCAAGTGTCCAGAGTGATGACAGAATGAGGGACCCACTGCTGCAAATCATCTGTGAGGCTTTGCACCCCTGATGATCCACCAGGACAAACTCAGCAGTGTGTGAGGAAGAGGAGGAAGAAGAGCCAGCAGCAGCTGACAGATGGAGAGAATAAACAGACTGTTCCCTGTTTGTGAAGGACTGCTAGAAAAGTTTAACATAACTAACTGTCTGTCCTGAATCAGTCTTATTAGGTAATGTTCAAATAATGTTATCATCCCAGTGTTTTCAGTGTGGGAGAAAGTACTCAGGGCCTTCAAGTTACACACTATGGAAGGCAGCAACAAGTTTAATGTTCAGAAACCTAAAGTATGTATCAGCAGCAGAATGGAGCTAAAAATAAATGTTTGTTTCAGTTCTATGAAGCTTTGAGTATTTTGGATCAGTAGCTGCTGTGTTTGTTGCATCATATTGCTGTAACTGTTTATATGCTTTATATATTCTGAGGTACGTTGATCTATAGTGTTACATCATATTCTATAAGGATGTTATGTGTTTGTATACTTTCTGCTCAGTTTGACCCATTTTGCAGACGTCAGTCTGTTTAAGGCTCTGATATCTATTCTGTGTGACTTACAGCAGTTATGACAGGGTCTGATTTTCTCACCCAATAAAGGAATATTTCATATATCAGTCTACTCTTCATTCTATCAGAAACAGTTTTCACAGCTTGTACATTTGCTTTTTACACATGTATGTAAGCATTGAGCCTAATGTAACAATGCCAACATACTAAACAAACACTATTTGTCTCTTATGCATAATACATCTGTATATACACTGTCAAAGATAGCATAATAATCTGACAATACTATAATATTGGCCACATTATATTTACATTACCACAATGAAATGATTTTAGTCTCATGAACAACATTAGCTAATTGTTATTTACTGACTAATCTTAAAATGACTGTTCAGTACAGAAATGAAGCCCAACAATCATGTTTTACAGTCACGTGGCCTCAGCCTCAGATACTCAACTAATCAAAGTGATGTCAAGACAAAAATAGATGACCAACAAAACATTTTTTCTCCTTCATTTCTGTCAAACAATGTTGTATGTAACATTTCTTGCGGTTAGTATCATGGTTGCTAGGCAACCTGAGCAGCATGACGAAGGCTAGACTGTCCCATTTCACAAGCCTCTCATTTCCGCACTTCTCGTACTTATAGTACACACCGTACGTAGTACGCGTAGTGCGCTTACTTCAAGCGTACAGACCCTGAATTGGGACACAGACATTCTCTCCATACCTGAGAGTGTCCAGTCTCCAGCCTGGATTCTTCAGTCCAGCCGACAGCAGCTTCATTCCTGAGTCTCCTGGATGATTGTAGCTCAGGTCCAGCTCTCTCAGATGGGAGGGGTTGGAGCTCAGAGCTGAGGCCAGATAAGTGCAGCCTTCCTCTGTGATCAGACAGCATGACAGACTGCAGACACACAAGATAATAATATTCCATCTCTGAACACTTCATGAGGTCTAATCGTAAAAGTAGAGAAAGTGAATGCAAACCAGAGCTGTTTCTGTCATGGCCTGGTTCTAGGGACCCATGGCTCATGTATTTGCCCTGAGGAACCAAAACATACAGGGAGTGCAGAATTATTAGGCAAATGAGTATTTTGTCCACATCATCCTCTTCATGCATGTTGTCTCACTCCAAGCTGTATAGGCTCGAAAGCCTACTACCAATTAAGCATATTAGGTGACGTGCATCTCTGTAATGAGAAGGGGTGTGGTCTAATGACATCAACACCCTATATCAGGTGTGCATAATTATTAGGCAACGTCCTTTCCTTTGGCAAAATGAGTCAAAAGAAGGACTTGACAGGCTCAGAAAAGTCAAAAACAGTGAGATATCTTGCAGAGGGATGCAGCAGTCTCAAAATTGCAAAGCTTCTGAAGCGTGATCATCGAACAATCAAGCGTTTCATTCAAAATAGTCAACAGGGTCGCAAGAAGTGTGTGGAAAAACCAAGGCGCAAAATAACTGCCCATGAACTGAGAAAAGTCAAGCGTGCAGCTGCCAAGATGCCACTTGCCACCAGTTTGGCCATATTTCAGAGCTGCAACATCACTGGAGTGCCCAAAAGCACAAGGTGTGCAATACTCAGAGACATGGCCAAGGTAAGAAAGGCTGAAAGACGACCACCACTGAACAAGACACACAAGCTGAAACGTCAAGGCTGGGCCAAGAAATATCTCAAGACTGATTTTTCTAAGGTTTTATGGACTGATGAAATGAGAGTGAGTCTTGATGGGCCAGATGGATGGGCTCGTGGCTGGATTGGTAAAGGGCAGAGAGCTCCAGTCCGACTCAGACGCCAGCAAGGTGGAGGTGGAGTACTTGTTTGGGCTGGTATCATCAAAGATGAGCTTGTGGGGGCTTTTCGGGTTGAGGATGGAGTCAAGCTCAACTCCCAGTCCTACTGCCAGTTTCTGGAAGACACCTTCTTCAAGCAGTGGTACAGGAAGAAGTCTGCATCCTTCAAGAAAAAAATGATTTTCATGCAGGACAATGCTCCATCACACGGGTCCAAGTACTCCACAGCGTGGCTGGCAAGAAAGGGTATAAAAGAAGAAAAACTAATGACATGGCCACCTTGTTCACCTGATCTGAACCCCATTGAGAACCTGTGGTCCATCATCAAATGTGAGATTTACAAGGAGGGAAAACAGTACACCTTTCTGAACAGTGTCTGGGAGGCTGTGGTTGCTGCTGCACGCAATGTTGATGGTGAACAGATCAAAACACTGAGAGAATCCATGGATGGCAGGCTTTTGAGTGTCCTTGCAAAGAAAGGTGGCTATATTGGCCGCTGATTTGTTTTTGTTTTGTTTTTGAATGTCAGAAATGTATATTTGTGAATGTGGAGATGTTATATTGGTTTCACTGGTAAAAATAAATAATTGAAATGGGTATATATTTGTTTTTTGTTAAGTTGCCTAATAATTATGCACAGTAATAGTCACCTGCAAACACCGATATCCCCGTAAAATAGCTAAAACTAAAAACAAACTAAAAACTACTTCCAAAAACATTCAGCTTTGATACTAATGAGTTTTTTGGGTTCATTGAGAACATGGTTGTTGTTCAATAATAAAATTATTCCTCAAAAATACAACTTGCCTAATAATTCTGCACTCCCTGTATTTTCATGCCTCACACTGACCCTTCAAAAAAAAAAACTTTCTGCAAGCTGCACTACATAAGAGAGATCTCCATTACGAGGTAAGATAAAGATAGCTATTTTACATATTTATAATGAAATAAATTCATATAAATAATACTTGCATCATGTTTGTTGGAGCTACAGCCGTAAAAGCTGCTAGTCATGACATTGATTTGGATATGTGGTGAGAGGGAAACATGAAGATGAAACCAGGCAATGTCCTTACTGAATCTTTAGAGCTGAACAGGTGATGGGGAAACAGGTTTACCTTTTAGCTGACAAGAGAACAATATGGCGTTGGAGTAACGGCAGCCTTTCCAAGTAGCTCTGCAACACCACACCTTTTCTTAACTTTTAACTTTTTTTAGACTAGGCTTTCAAACTTTATTTCACCTTCCTCTAGTTACTCTACTTATACCTCTCAGATATAGCGATACAAGATGGATAATGGATGGATAACTTCTGAAACCAGCTCCTTCATCTATTCTAGAGCGGAGCTGCTGGCACTAAGGACAAAGGGACAGACCGGCATGCGACACAACATCCCGGCTGAGATAAAGAGGAGCTACAGAGGCTGCAAGGCTGGAGCGAGGAAAGCGGATTACTGGAGGCGATTCAAACCATCAATCCCGACAGTGATAATGAGCAACGTGAACTCGCTACAGAATAAAATGGACGAACTGTGTGCTCTGAACAACCACCAACTATACCGTGAGTGCAGTTTCTTTATCTTCACGGAGACGTGGCTAACCGAGCTAACGCCACAGGCTAACGTAGACCTATGTGGTTTCACATCCGTGAGAGCTGATACGGACACGCAGGCCAGTGGAAAAAGCAGAGGTGGGGGACTCATTGTCTACATTAACAATAGATACTGCAACCCTGGACACGTCTCCGTTAAAGTTTTGGTATGCCGTCTGGACCTGGAGCTGCTAACCGTTAGCTTGCGACCATATTATCTACCATATTTTCGCAACCATAAGGCGCACATAAAAGCCTTGGATTTTCTTTAAAAAGTGCGGCACGCCCTATAGTGCGGTGCGCCCTGTGTGTTGTAAGGAGGACGTAGTAGAGAACACCATGAGAACGCTAAAGGGTGAAGTGTGGGCATTGATCGTATATACCGGGACAATCGCACATACCTGTATAAAAGGACAGGTATGTGCATTATGGGCGACTGTGGTTCAGGGGGTTGGGAATCGCATCTGTAACCGGAAGGTCGCCGGTTCGATTCCTGGGCTCTCTGTCCTGGTCGTTGTGTCCTTGGGCAAGACACTTTACCCTACTTGCCTACTGGTGTTGGCCAGAGGGACCGATGGCGCGATATGGCAGCCTCGCTTCTGTCAGTCTGCCCCAGGGCAGCTGTGGCTACAACCGTAGCTTGCCTCCACCAGTGTATGAATGTGAGAGTGAATGAATAGTGGTATTGTAAAGCGCTTTGGGTGCCTAGAAAAGCGCTATATAAATCCAATCCATTATTATTATTATGCAGGATATCGTTGTTTTAACAACCCTGAAAATGGCAAAGAGACACGCTTACGAAGCACAGTTTAAACTGAAGGCCATCAGCTACGCGGAGGAACATGGAAATCGAGCAGCGGCGAGAGAATTTAAGATTAACGAATCGATGGTTCGCAAATGGAGGAAGCTAGAAAACAAGCTCCGGCAGGTCAAGAAAACGCAGCTGAGTTTCCGCGGACATAAGGCGAGGTGGCCCGAGTTGGAGGAAAGACTCGAGCGGTGGATCATCGAGCAAAGAACGAGCGGGAGAAGCGTTTCGACGGTCACCATTCGGCTAAAAGCAGTTTCACTAGCTGAAGAGATGAACATTGAACATTTCCAAGGAGGTCCGTCTTGGTGCTTTCGTTTTATGAAACGGTGCCATTTTTCCATCCGGACCAGGACTACGGTAGTGCAGCAACTTCCAGCGGATTATAAGGAAAAGCTGGCCATCTTCGGCTCCTACTGTGGCAAACACATCGGCGACAAAAACATTCAGCCCAGCCACATTACAAACATGGACGAGGTCCCGCTCACTTTTGACATCCCGGTGAGTCACACTGTGGAGAAGAAGGGGACCAGCACGGTAGCGATACGCACAACGGGGCACAAAAAGTCTTCTTTCACTGTTGTGCTTGGCTGCCATGCTAATGGACAGAAACTGCCACCTATGGTGATTTTTAAGCGAAAGACTTTGCCTAAAGAGAAGTTTCCAGCAGGAATCATCATTAAGGCAAATGAAAAGGGCTGGATGGATGAGGAAATGATGAAAGACTGGCTGAGGGAGGTGTATGTAAGGAGACCAGGTGGTTTTTTCCACGCATCACCATCGCTCTTAATCTGTGACTCTATGCGTGCCCATCTCACAGCCGATGTGAAAAAGCTAGTGAAACAAATGAACTGTGAGCTTGCTGTCATTCCGGGAGGCTTGATAAAGGAACTCCAACCGCTGGACATTGGTGTAAACCGCCCGTTCAAAGTAAGGCTGCGAGCGGCATGGGAGCGATGGATGACCGATGGAGACCACAGTTTCACCAAGAGTGGAAGGCAGCGCCGGGCGAGTTACGCCACAATTTGCCAATGGATTGTAGATGCTTGGGCTAACATGTCTGCTAGCACTGTTGTTCGAGCTTTCGCAAAAGCCGGCATCATTTCCGAGGATGATGGAAAGTGCCGTGCGGAAAGTGCCGTGCCGTGCGGCTCCTCGTCATCCCAATGAGTGAGAAGCTCACCATAGATGAGCAGATGATTCTATTCAAGGGGAGACACAGGATGAAACAATACCTACCATCAAAATTTTGAAGAAAAGATACCCATGGTGATAAAAACCACCTTACATGTTGTCAAGTGTTATGACAACCGTTCTGTGACCCTTCCGAGTGACAAAATCGGGTCCAACACTGTGACCAAAGTTGACAGGTGATATCAGTCATCATTATCTTATCATATCATCTTCTTCTGCTAAATAGGTTATCTGTCACTATGTTTTAAAATGTGAAGCAATAACTAAATTAATTAATTTTTTTAATTAATTAAATTTCATTTAATTTATGATTGATATATTATTAGGGACCGTAAAGCTCCCAGGAAAACAGGGTGAAATATGTTTTTTCCCCCAAATTAAAAACTCACGCAGTAGAGGGATATGTTTGTTTTTACGTGTGTAGTGTTTTGTTGCCATATTAAGAATATTTTAGCACAGAAACTCAGAGATTGACAGACTGTACAAAGGAGGTAAGGCAACAGTTTGAAAACGGAAGACTTCTGGTTTTGATTTCTTCATTCTTACTGTGTGAGTGATGACATGTATTGTTCAGCCCCTGCAGTGGCTATCTGCACCTTAATGGTGAGCTTAACAACCATGTCTGTGACTTTGCAGTGACTAGCAAATTAACCAAGAGCAATAGGACAATAGGTAACAGGGGGTCATTTGATGCAACCTGAATTTTGTGAATTTTTCTGAGTTTTGTGTATGAGAAAATGATTGGAACTTTCACAATCGATTCAACAAGGAGCCAATATCGAGAAACTACAATGGAGGAAGATCATCCCCATTAGTACTTTTTCAATGTTTTTGTTGTTGTTGTTTTATGTTTGTTTGTTTGTTTCTTTTTAGAATAGCCTGATAATAATGAATTAAAAATAATAATAATAATAAATAATAATTTAGCCTAGATCTAAAAGTGTGTGACTCAGTTTTTCAACCCAACTCTGAGAAAGTTATAAATGCATGAGTATCTATTGCAGGATACTCTCTAAGGTGAACATTAAAGAATACAGTATAACATGATCAGAAACAACTCCTGGATTTCTTGCAGGGTTATGAAAATCTTTACAGACAGTAATTTGGAGTCCAATGATTCATCTAAAGGCATAAAAATAATAATATACTTTATAATTCTGTAACCTTTATCTATTGATTCATTAACGTAATAATGAGTGGCAAAGACTGAATCCTAACCGGAGAGATTCCAGTGTACAATGTGGACTCTTCACTGCAGCAGACAGAAGCTTCACTCCCAAATCCTCCAGGTCATTGTCACTCAGGTCCAGCTCTTTCAGACTAGAGGACTGTGATCTGAGAACTGAGGACAGTGTTTCGCAGCTTCTCTTTGAGAGGTTACAGACAATCAGTCTGAAAAATAAAGAACCCAAAGACAAAAATGAAACTCACTGAAAAAAGTATATTAATGGTGTAGTGAAGAGTTACTAGAAATAACATTATTTAATGCTGGCGATGCGGAGACTCGAGCAACATTTAAAGTAATATGAAATAACTGTATTAAGCAACCAACATGTTTTCACTTGTGGCCTTCATCAGTCACGTGAAACAGTTTGTGTTTAAATAAAAGACAGGAAACATTTTTTTTTTCTCAAATGAACCAATTGCAGCTTCAATAAATAAACTAGCTGACCAATTGACATTTAATGAGGAGGTATTGGTTAGCTGGTCAATTGGTTAAGTCACAGCCCAAATTGATTCTGGACTAAACCATTAAAGATCAAAAGGGGAGGAGGAAAAAATAATTAATTAAAAAATTTTAAAAAAAAATCTCCACTTGTATTAACAACATACAGATTAAAAATTACACAGAAAAATGCAAATAAGTTCATAAAAAAAAATTACAAGATAAAAGTTAAACAGTAAATATAAGTACAGGAACATTAAAAATGGGAGAAATAATCCAAAAATCTTGTTAGAAAACATGAAAACACAAAGGTAAATATCATAGAAAGTCTTTAATACATAAATCCTCATTCATGGTTGTAGGGTGTGAACTTTAAACTCTAAATGAAATAGCCATTATTATTATTATTTTTGTTTTGGAGGGGGGGGGGGGGGGGTAAAATTAATATTCCCACCTCTTTGACTGTGTTTAATAGCTCATGGAGTGCAACGGGACTGGAAAAAAGATTTCTCTTAATCAAAATTCTGTGTTCATTATGTCCATTCTTTTAGTGGGCAGGATGTTTCTCCTAAATAAATTGTATTGTATGGGGATTGTATCATGTAGATAAGACTTTTTATTTCTACAAGTAATAAAGTTTTTTAACTGTCTTGAAAGTTATCATTGGTGGTACTTAAAGGTCTTTTGAAGGCTATACCAATGCTTTAATTTTTTATTTTTTTTTTTATCTAATTTTCCTGTTTTTTTGAGTGAAGGTTGTGCAAATGAGAAGATTGGATTTAAGTTTCTGGTTGGAACTGCTATCACCTCATTTTAAACAGATAAATGTAGAAATGTAGAATTTTACTGCAATTTAGAAATAACATTGAAAAACAGTAATATACAACAATAAATTAGTAAAAATGACATTTAGTGTTTTAATTGGTTAATTATGTCATTTCATGAAAAAAAATCATCTCACCTCAGAGTTTTTAGGGTACAGTGTGGACTCTGCAGTGCAAGACACAAAAGCTTCACGCCTGTATCCTTTAGGTTGTTATTACTCAAGTCCAGCTCTTTCAGACTTGAAGACTGAGCACTGAGAGCTGAGGACAGAGCTTCCCAGCTTCTCTGTGAGAGAAAACAGCCACTCAGTCTAGAAATAAAGAACACAGAGAAACACAAAAAAAGCTGGATTAGAATGTATTGATGGCGCACTAAGGAGTTACTAGTTTTGGCAAGATTTATTGTTTCACGACTGACTGAAATTGCCATTGTCATCAGAAATGCGACAAATTACACTAAGTGAAAATAGCCACCAAATCTCGAAAAAAAATCCTGTTTTGAAACCAAAATTTAATGTTGAATTGAACTACGATAAAGAAAAATGTCAGGGCACACTCACAAAACAGACAAACAAACAAGCAAACTAAACAGCTCAAGATTTAAGTCTGTAAGAAACAGAAATATTTCAACACTGGAACATAGTTAAAAGTGGATCAGAGAGATAGGGAGAGAAAGGTGGGGTGGGCACTTCGAAAAGTATGATTTGGGATTCGTGGATTCTGGGACAGTCTCCGGTGGCCTGTCAGATGAGCAGTTTAAAGGATTCCAGAATTTTACTGTTGGAAATTCTGTCGCCAAAGTGCTTGCTCATAGGGGGTCATATGATTGTTGGGCTTTTCTCTGTATCTATGAAGTGCCTTGAGGCGACTTTTGTTGTGATTTGGCGCTATATAAATATAATTGAATTGAATTGAATTGAGTCCTCCTCCAAACCGTAACAAGAGGTGCCAAAGGGAAATTGGAGAGGAATTACAGATTCAACTTGGATTTGACACTCTGTATGCTCATCATCATCTCTGTGTTGGATAATAATTCAGAGAATGATTTGGACTTCCAAGTTCTCAAGACTTTCAAGGTTTTCCCTGTGGATAATAACTTTGAGCAGATGTCAGATCTTTCAAGGAATTCTCCTTTCATCATTATTTCCATCAACAAAGAGCACAAAAGTGTACCACACTATGGTGTTTTTACTTTGTACCTGCCAAGTCTTCTACAATTAAAGAATAAATTGTAGGTCTAATTGGTTATTCAAGTCTTGTTAAATATAATATTTTCCCTTGGAGCCTGAGGTCCAGGTTTCGAATACCAACCCAGGTTAACAAGTGCCTCAATTGAGAGGGGACTGCCTTGACAGGTGACGATCTGCCGAATAGGGCAGACAGAAGACAATTATGAAGATGACTTTCAGGCCCTATAATGATGCTATGGTCAGTGCTGAAGTGTAACACATAAATGGTGGTCATGTTGAAAACAGAAGGTAGACAGACAGAAGGTAGATTTTCGTGATGTTAGCAGATGTTAGGAACATACGAAGACAACAGACAGTAGAAAACACATAGTAAGACTCTTTCTCCTGATCAGGGAGGTAAATCCTTTGGTGACAGTTGTGAGGGGGGAGGTTTAAGAATGGGGCTAATGGGGTTTTGTCCAGTACACTGATTAGACCAACAACAACATTATAAGGGATGAGGTTAAAAACACATGTTTACTTACAGAGCTTTATTGGAGGCTTTGACCACTGGCAGCAGCCTCAGAAGAGCCTCCTCTGAAGCAGAGTATTTCTTTAGGTCAAACACATCCAGATCTTTATCTGATGACAGTAAGATGAAGACCAGAGCTGACCACTGAGCAGGAGACAATTTATCTCTGGAGAGACTTCCTGATCTCAGGGACTGTTGGATCTCTTTCACTAGAGAATGATCATTCAGTTCATTCAGGCAGTGGAGCAAATTGATGCTTTTCTCTTCAGACAGATTCTCGCTGAGTTTCTTCTTGATGTACAGAACTGTTTCCTGATTGGTCTGTGAGCTACTTCCTTTCTGTGTCAGCAGACCTTGTAGGAGACTCTGATTGGTCTGCAGTGAAAGACCAAGGAGGAAGCGGAGGAACAAGTCAAGGTGGCCATTTGGACTCTGTATGGCCTTGTTCACTGCTGTCTGGTGGAACGATTGTACGCTTCGTTTCTTAAATAATTTAGCCCAATTGAAGGTTGTTTCTTCTTCCAGCACATTGACTCCCGAGCTGATGAAGGTCAGATGGACATGAAGAGCAGCCAGAAACTCCTGAACACTCAGATGGATGAAGCAGAACACCTTGTCCTGGTAAAGTCCTCTCTCCTCTATAAAGATCTGTGTGAACACTCCTGAGTACACTGAGGCTGCTCTGATATCGATGCCACACTCTGTCAGGTCTGATTCATAGAAGATCAGGTTTCCTTTCTGCAGCTGATCAAAAGCCAGTTTTCCCAGAGACTCAATCATCTTCCTGCTCTCTGGATCTGTCTCAGCTTTTCCGTCATACTTGACCTTCTTCATTTTAGCGTGAACCACCAGGAAGTGGATGTACATCTCAGTCAGGGTCTTGGGCAGCTGTCCTCCCTCTCTGGTTTCCAGCACATCCTCCAGAACTGTAGCAGTGATCCAGCAGAAGACTGGGATGTGACACATGATGTGGAGGCTTCGTGATGTCTTGATGTGGGAGATGATCCTGCTGGCCTGCTCCTCATCTCTGAACCTCTTCCTGAAGTACTCCTCCTTCTGTGGGTTAGTGAAGCCTCTGACCTCTGTCACTCTACCAACACACTGTGGAGGGATCTGATTGGCTGCTGCAGGTCGTGTGGTTATCCAGAGGCGAGCAGAGGGAAGCAGTTTCCCCCTGATGAGGTTTATCAGCAGGACATCCACTGAGGTGGACTTTCTAGGGTCGGTTAGGATTGTAGTTTTGTGGAAGTCCAGAGGAAGTCGACACTCATCCAGACCATCAAAGATGAACACAACCTTGAAGTCTTCAAAGCTGCAGATTCCTGCTTCTTTGGTTTCAGTAAAGAAGTGATGAACAAGTCCCACCAAGCTGAACTTTTCCTCTTTCAGCACATTCAGCTCTCTGAAAGTGAATGGAAATATGAACTGGATGTCCTGGTTGGCTTTGTCTTCAGCCCAGTCCAGGGTGTATTTCTGTGTTAAGACTGTTTTCCCAATGCCAGCCACTCCCTTTGTCAGCACTGTTCTGATTGGTTCGTCTCTTCCAGGTGAGGCTTTAAAGATGTCTTCTTGTCTGATTGTTGTTTCTGGTCTGTGTGGTTTCCTGGATGCTGTTTCAATCTGTCTGACCTCATGTTCATCATTGACCTCTGCAGTCCCTCCCTCTGTGATGTAGAGCTCTGTGTAGATCTGATTCAGAAGGGTTGGGTTTCCTGCTTTAGCGATCCCCTCAAAAAGACACTGGAACTTCTTCTTCAGCTTAGATTTAATTCCACTCAGACTCCATTGGAAGTTTCGAATGGTTTCTAAAAAATCAGACAGATAAAAAAAATCATTCAAGTTATATAAAGCATTCATTTCAAATTCATGTTTGTCCAGTCATTGAAAGGTTAGAAAATTTTCACTTTATCCAGCAGAATAATCTTTAGAGAAATTCCCTTACTGCTCTGCAATCGGTCACCCAGCTCCTCCTTATTCATTTTCCTCAAGAAGTGTAGTGTGATCTTCACAAACGCCTCTCTGCTCCTCCTCTGCTCTTCATCGTCACTCTCCAATAGCTCCCCACCCTCTCTCTGACTCTCTAAGCATTCTGGGTAATCTTGACTGAGAACCTTCTGGATCTTCTTTAGCTCGTTCTTTACAAAAGTGATGATGTTGTCCTCCAGCAGCTGGAACAGAAAACTTTATGAATAAGCCAATCATGGACACAAACATCAGATCGATGTTGGACACGCTGACAATCCACTGGTCTACAAATTGCAGCATGGTCATGAATTTGAACAGATTACATGCCCAGTAGTAGTTGTTGTACATGTACAGACCATAAATATGGAGTCCAGGTGTGTTTGATGCTGCTGGGCAGACTGACCACTGGGAACCTCTGAGCTCTGCTGGTCCACTCTGTGCAGGAACCATGGAGAATTAGTTCAAGCACAGGATAAAGATCTAGATCTAGATCTATTTCTGCTATTCGTTAGTTTTCAGAGAATGTCAACTTTAATTTTTAAAACTTGAATTTGTATCTTAGCCATATCAGGCAATTTCATTCAGTCTGTTTTAAATTCTCATGGAAATCTGGCATGATGAGCTGTTTCTTGTATTTAAAGCATATTTTATGTTGGGTCAGCTGCAGCAAAGGGGATATGCAGTGATTGGGTGGGGTATGAATACAGGATGGGGGATAGTCCTCTCGGCTGTTGTCTAATTATACCACTCCTATTTATGTTCAATAGCATGCTGGGACTGGTGGTAGACAGAGAAGACTTGTGCTAAGCAGAAGAAGGAAGCACCACCTAGGCTGGAGACGGAGCAATACTGGACCTGAGGGCAGACCACAGGAACTTCCCTTAACAGGATCCAGTAACCATCACCGTGGCAGACATCCAAGAAAGGTCCTCCAGTATGAAGAATTGGACAGCACCAGGCCCCAACATGGTTCACGTCTACTGGATGAAGAAGCTGACTGCACTCCATGAGCATCTGGTAGTACAGATGAACCAGCTGCTACTCGTTGAGAGACACCCAGAATGGCTAACTGAATGCCAGACAGTCCTGATCCTCAAGGACACCCAGAAGGGGCCGGTCCCATTCAACTACAGACCAATAATCTGCCGCAGTACCATATGGAAGCTTCTGTCAGGCATGACAGTGGCTAAGATGAACAGGCACATGGGTCAATACATGAGTGGGGCAAAGAAAGGGATGGGCAAGAATACCAGAGGCGCAAAACACCAGCTACTGGCAGACCAAGAAGTCAGCCGAGACTGCAGGACCAGACTGACGTCTTCTTCTGTTTGTCTACCACCACTATGTCCGGTTGGTTAGCCACCACCATTTTGTCTGTCTGTATCTGGAAATCCCACAGGATCTTAGCTCGGTCATTCTCCATCACCCATGGGGGCGTCTCACATTTTGACCTCTGCACTTCCAGGTTATACTCGGCACAGATGTTCCTGTACATTATGCAGGCCACTTGGTTATGGCGTTCCATGTATGCCTTGCCTGCTAGCATCTTGCACCCTGCTGTTATGTGCTGGATTGTCTCTGGGGCATCTTTACATAGCCTGCACCTGGGGTCTTGCCTGGTGTGATAGACCCCAGCCTCTATGGATCTTGTGCTCAGTGCTTGTTCCTCTGCTGCCATGATTAGTGCCTCCGTTCTGTCTTTCAGTCCAGCTTTGTCCAGCCACTGGTAGGATTTCTGGGTATCAGCCACCTCTGCTATCTGACGGTGGTACATTCCGTGCAGGGGCCTGTCCTTCGATGATAGTTCCTCACCTTCCTCCTCTTTCTTGGGTTTCTGCTGCCTGTATTCGTGGATGTTCCTTGTCTCATCCTGGACTGTGGTGCTGACACTTACCAGTCCCCAGTCTCCTTCCTTCCGCTTAGCGTAAAGCCTCAGGATGCTGGACTTGGGGTGAAACCCTCCATTAATGGTAAGGAGCTTTCCTGTCTTTATGTCAGTGGCTTCTATCTCCTTCTTTGGTCAGACTATTACTCCAGCAGGATACCTGATCACAGGTAGGACGTGGGTGTTGATAGCCCGGATCTTGTTCTTACCATTCAGCTGACTCCTCAGGACTTGCCTGCGCCTCTGCAGGTACTTGGTGGTTGCAGCTTTATTAGCAGCCTCTTCCTGGTTTCCATTTGCCTGTGGGATCCCCAGGAACTTGTAGCTGTCCTCTATGTCTGCAATGTTGCCCTCTGGTAGTTCGATTCCCCTCAGTTCTGACTATCTTTCCTCTCTTTGTTATCATCTGACTACGCTTTTCCAGTCCGAACGACATTCCGATGTCATTGCTGTATATCCTGGTGGTGTGGATCAGTGAATCGATGTCTCGTTCACTCTTGGCATACAGCTTGATGTCATCCATGTACAGGAGGTGGCTAACAACTGCTCCATTCCGTAGTCGGTATCCGTAGCCAGTCTTGTCAATTATCTCACTGAGGGGGTTAAGGCCTATGCAGAACAGCAGTGGGGACAGAGCATCTCCTTGGTAGATCCCGCACTTGATGGTGACTTGTGCTATGGGCTTGAGGTTGACCTCCAGGGTTGTCCGCCACATACCCATTGAGTTCCCAATGAAGGCTCTCAGGGTCCTGTTGATCTTATATAGTTCTAGGAATTCCAGGATCCAGGTGTGGGACATTGCGTCATAGGCCTTCTTGTAATCAATCCAGGCAGTGCACAGGTTGGTCAATCTGGTCCTGCAGTCTCGGCTGACTGCTCGATCTGCCAGTAGCTGGTGTTTTGTGCTTCTGGTATTCTTGCCCATCCCTTTCTTTGCCCCACTCATGTATTGACCCATGTACCTGTTCATCTTAGCCACTATGATGCCTGACAGGAGCTTCCACATGGTGCTGAGGCAGGTTAATGGTCGGTAGTTGGAGGGGACCTGATAAAATGACAGTTACACCTGAACCTGTTTAACCTTTGAGACACTGCTCTCCCACTGAGATGGATTTTAGGAACCAGGAAACATCAAAATCATTTAAATCAGACACCAAACTGACATCGGTTTATGTTACTAACAGCTCACCTCTCTGCAGCAGACACAGGCTGGACTTTAAAATAAATGGGACGACCTTTAGACGCGTCACTCTCTAAGGACAAAGATCTGGGTGGAGGTCCAGGTTGGTTCCTGTGAATAATGATGGAGCAGTGATGTGAGTGATGAGCTGTGACATGGAGAAGGGTCATGGACAGTTATAGATGGTCATCTCACCTCTGTGCTTTGATCTGGCTCTCATGTTCCCCACACAGAGTGGTTTTAGAGGGAGGGACTCCCTCCTCTCTGTCCTCACTCTTATCCATGCTGCTGAATTCACACTTTCTACCTTCACCTGCAGAGGAAACACAAATCATTCATGTGCACATCAACTGAGAGCAGCAGAGATAATGTATGAGGTGTTGGACTAACATCCACTCCATCTGAGACACAGCTTTCATCATTTCACTACAAAAAGTGTCACAGAGCCGAGTTCAGCCTCCAAATCCCTCCATTACTGTAGTCCTACAAAGCAGCAGGTCAAGAGCAGCTTTGTTTCAGTAACAATGCCCTGTGTTCCAGGTTAACTGGTAAGATCTGCTTACATATTTCTAATGTTGTGTCTGCAGATTCCTCAGTTTCTCTGGATAGACTATGTTGGATGATTTGATAAGGTTAAAGACCTCACAAAAATGGCCATGAGTACCATTCACAGAGAGTTGCGGAATGGCTGCAATCACAGCCTTGTAAGATGGTGACAGATGTACCCTTAGGCCCCCTCCTCAATAAAGAGATGGTCTTTCCCTTTTCACGTGAATGGCCTCGTTGTCTCCGCACTCAAACCAGTGTTCCTTCCTGTCCAGGATGTGTACATCCGTATCATTGAAAGAGTCTCCACTGGCCTGTACATGTAATTAGACTAGTGATGCGAATACCGGCTCGTTTTAGAGAACCGGCTCTTTCGGCTCAGCTCACTAAAAAGAGCCGGCTCTTTTGGCTCCAGACCAGCTCTTGAGGTTGTTTTGTTACTTTAATTAATATATTTATTCCTCTTGTTTGCTCCACTTCTGTACCTTAAGGACTAGAAAAGCGCTATACAAATGCAGGCCATTTACCATTTACCATTGATTTATTAATGTTGAATTCTCTGGTAGCTGTTCTATAAACACTGGAACAACAGTATATGTTGTTGCATTATTTTTAAAATTTTTGCTATGTAGCTTTGCACTGTCCACTTTCTGCAGTAATAAAACAAATTTCCCACACGTGGGACTAATAAAGGTTATCTTATCTTACATTAATGACTAACCTCATATTGTGGCTGGATTATCTCAGTTGTTTCCACTACTGAAGTTTGGTTCATTTTTGTCACGGATTGCCGGGGCAAGCCGTGTGGAGTTATGTAGGACCAGGACGCGGCAGCTCTGGTGCAGGTGAGTGTTTATTTACAGGGGTGGGTAAGTACAAACAGCGGTGGCGACAAAACATGAAACCGGAAACCTAAACTGGGTAAACTAATAAGACAAACCAGAATGAGGATGCAGGGAGGTCCGGAGAAATACATACGGGAAGATGCAGGGAGACCAAGCGGAAACAACACAGACGAACCAGCAATTACTAAGACAGAAAATACAACTTAAATACACTCAGAGAACACAGGGAGATTACACACAGGTGGGAAACACAGCTGGGAGTGATTAACATGACGAGACTAGGGAGGCAAACTGAAAACACTCACATAAGACGCAGACCTTCACAATAAAACACGGGGGGGAACAGGGTAAACACCAATTAGAGGAGAACAGAACCAAAATCGCGAAGAGAAAACACAAAACGCTGGGTCAAAAGGACCCAGGATCATGACAGTTTTGGTATGCTAACATAGCTGTGTCGCTAGCGATCACTAGCACAGCATTATATACCATCTAGCCCAACTTCAGTAACTTCAGCTGCGGCGACGGAGACGACGGAGCAGTTCGGGGGGCCGACCGCGCGGAAGGCAGCGGCGGCGACGGAGACGACGGAGCAGTTCCGGAGGCCGACCGTGCGGAAGGCAGCGGTGGCAACGAGGGAGGCGACGGAGCAGTTCAGGGGGCCGACCGCGCGGAAGGCAGCGGCGGCGACGGAGACGACGGAGCAGTTCCGGAGGCCGACCGTGCGGAAGGCAACGGCGGCAACTCAGGCGATGGCGATCCGGACCAGGCGAGGCTGCAGAGGCCGGACCCGGCGAAGCACAGGCAGAGGCCGGACCAGGCGAAGCACAGGCAGAAGCCGGACCAGGCGAAGCACATGCAGAAGCCGGACCAGGCGAAGCACAGGCAGAAGCCGGACCAGACGAGGATGAAGACTCGGATGAAGCCGGACCAGGCGAAGCACAGGCGGAGGCTGGACCAGACGAGGCTGAAGGCACGGAGGCTGGACCAGACGAGGCTGAAGACACGGAGGCTGGACCAGACGAGGATGAAGACACGGAGGCTGGACCAGACGAGGATGAAGACTCGGCGGCTGGACCAGACGAGGCGGAAGACTCGGCGGCGGGACCAGGCGAGGATGATGAAGCGCAGAGCGAGCGAACGCCAAGTGACAGCGCCACCAAGGATGATGATGCTGCAGCAGGCGAGGATGATGATGAAGCTGCAGCAGGCGAGGATGATGATGAAGCTGCAGCAGGTGGCTGGACGGGCTCCTCGGGCCCTCCAGCGGACAAGGCAGGAAGCAAGGGCCGGAGCGGTCCCTCGGACCCTCCAGCGGAGACTAGAGATGAAGGCCGGAGCGGTCCCTCGGACCCTCCAGCGGAGACAGGAGACGAAGGCCGGAGTGGTCCTACGGACCCTCCAGCAGAAGTCGTCACTAAGCCAGCAGTCATGGAGTCCTCTGGCAGACACGAAGGCAACTGGCAATGCACTGAGCACGGGCTCTGCACAGGCAATGCTGACATGGCGCAGTTCTCAGGTAGCTGCTTAGACTTCAGGGGTCCAGAATCAGCCGGGGACTGAGACTTAGCCTCTGGGGAAGCCCTGGAGCGGCAAACTGTGCCAATGGCGGCTGAACCATGAAAAGCACCTTGAGGTGAAATTAGACTTTCTCCCTGCATGGAGTGAATGAGTGAAACCGGTGATACTGGAGCCAGAGCTACAGGTAGCGGGGGCACTGGAGCTACTGGGGCCTGCGCTACAGGCGGCACTGGAGTAAGTAAGTAAGTAAGTAAAATTTATTAATATAGCACATTTCACAGATAAAAATCACAAAGTGCTTTACAGTAAGATCAGACATACAAGTTAAAATTAATTAAATTAATTAAAAGCCCGTTTGTATAAAAATGTCTTCAGCTGCTTTTTAAAGGAGTCAGTAGAGTCTAGACAGCGTAAAGACAACGGCAGAGAGTTCCACAGCCTCGGTGCCAGTGCCTGAAAAGCTCGATCCCCACGTGTTTTAAATCTAGTACGTGGGACCACCAGTAGCCTCTGACCTGAAGACCTAAGTGCTCGGGATGAAGCATGAGGTTTCAACAGGTCAGAGATATACTGGGGAGCTTCACCGTGCAGAGCTCTAAAAGTTAAAACTAAAATTTTAAAATGAACCCTAAAATTTACAGGCAACCAATGAAGAGAAGCCAAAACTGGAGTAATGTGTGACCTCTTGTTTGTACCAGTTAAAAGTCTTGCCACTGCATTCTGTACAGACTGAAGGCGATCCAGAGCTGATTTGTTAAGACACGTAAAAAGACCGTTACAATAATCCAAACGAGAAGAGATAAAAGCATGAATAATCATCTCAATTTCTGCCTTTGACACCAGTAGCCTGAGTTTAGAAATGTTTCTTAGATGATAAAAACAGTTCCGGACAAGTTGTTTAGAGTACTGGGGCCTGCGCTACAGGCGGCACTGGAGCTACTGGGGCCTGCGCTACAGGCGGCACTGGAGCTACTGGGGCCTGCGCTACAGGCGGCACTGAAGCTACTGGGGCCTGCGCTACAGGTGGCACTGGAGCTACTGGGGCCTGCGCTACAGGCGGCACTGAAGCTACTGGGGCCTGCGCTACAGGTGGCACTGAAGCTACTGGGGCCTGCGCTACAGGCGGCACTGGAGCTACGGGGGCCTGCGCTACAGGCGGCACTGGAGCTACGGGTTGCGCTGGAGCTACGGGGGCCTGAGCTGAAGGTGACTCTGGAGCTACGGGGGCCTGAACTGAAAGTGGCACTGGGGGCTTTGGAAACTGAACTGAGGGTGGCTGCGAGGGAGCTAACTGAGCTGGGAGTAGCTGCGGGGGAGCTAACTGAGCTGGGAGTAGCTGCGGGGGAGCTAACTGAGCTGAGAATGGCTGCGGGGGAGCTAACTGAGCTGGGAGTAGCTGCGGGGGAGCTAACTGAGCTGAGAATGGCTGCGGGGGAGCTAACTGAGCTGGGAGTAGCTGCGGGGGAGCTAACTGAGCTGGGAGTAGCTGCGGGGGAGCTAACTGAGCAGGTGATATGCTGTTCACAATATCATATGCTGCACAGAACATCGCCCCGGAATGAACAGTCATACAGTCCGAAAATGAAAAAGAGTCCTCACTCACCACAGCCGGCGATTTAGAAGCATTAAAGGATTTTAAGTGCGCTTTATAGTGTGGAAAATACAGTATGCACAAAAGGAATTACAAATGTAAAAAAAAAACCGTGGTTTTATTTATATATGTCTATGTATAAATATATATGGTGGCCCCTAGAGACAAAGCATGTACAAACTCCAAAAAGCACGTGCCAACTCCAAAGCATGTACAAACTAAAATACATTGCTAGCATTAACTGAACTTCCAAAGCACAGCTATGTACCGTAATTGTCGGGCTATAAGCCACTACTTTTTGCACAAGCTTTGAACCCTGCGGCTTTTAGTCAGGTGCGGCTTTTCTATGGATTGTCCATCATTTTTGTGATATCGTAAGACGATTTGTTTTGTTTGTTCCGTTGTTGTACGGCACTACGTTGCCTGGCAGAAGGGCATGTGGGTTCAAGAGTGGTATGTTGGTCACATGTCCATCCGCCAGGCAACATAGTGCCGTACGAAGTAGCGCGAAAAACAAACTTGAAAGTAGCGCTACGCGTTCAGTGGGAGGCGTGGATGACGAGCGGCGATAAACTTGCGAAAAGCAAGTTATGCTCAACTCCACCAGTGGATTCTGACAGCGTGGAAAAGTGTGAAAACATCCACGATCACCAACGGATTTCGAAGGGCTGGACTGCTGCATGATTGAGAGGAGGACATTGCCACGGCCCTTCAGAGGGTGTTCGACTCTGACACTGACAACGAGGATTTCTTTGGTTTTGAAAGTGACAACGAAGGAGAGAAGCTGAGAGTGGATGACGAAGCCATCCTGAGCCTGTTCGTATCCGACACTGGAGAAGAAGACTTTGGTGGTTTTAGTGCGCAGGAAGAAGAGAAAGATGGTGGTGAATGACTGACTTTTCTTCTTGTTAAAGCCGTGTCACTGCACCTGAGCCTAAAAGGTAGGCTGAATCTATTTTTCTGACGTGCTGTAGGTTATTGTTATGTACTACATTTGTTACTCATTTATGAAGCACAGTACATGTTTCGTACTTGTAATTACCGCTACTTGTACATATACCTAAAAAGTTATGCAAATATGTACCCCTAATTTGTTTTTCAAAATATTAATAAAAGGGATGTGTCTCCAAACAGCCATCTCTTTCCTGACAATTCCCTTTGTGCATATTCTCTTACATATGATAAGTCAACATTGAAACACCTGCGGCTTTTAGTCAGGTGCGGCTAATGTATGTACAAAACAGGATTTTCCCCTGATTTTAGCTTGTGCGGCTAATATTCAGGTGCGCTTTGTAGTCCGGGAAATACGGTAGATCACTTAAATTACACAATTGAAAGCATATGTGTATTGTTTGTGTATTTATACACAAGGACTCATATATATTCAAATAATTTAAAAATAACATTTACCTGTTACTACCACACACCAAATTTGGTTGTTGGTACTTCCTCGCTTGTGTAGCCACTAGGTAACAAACGGTCAACACTGCCCCTAGCACCCTGGAGCACTTCTGTTGTGTTTTGGAATTTGTACGCGCTTCGGAATTTGTTTGTGCTTCTGAGTTTTTACGTGTTTTGGAGTTTGTAAATATACTTTTATTTACTCACTCCACTTAAAATGTAAATAATAAATCATATAATATTAAAACCAACTATTTACATTTCAACTTTTAACTATTCAAATTTTTTAGCTTTTTCCTTTTAAACAAAATGAAAGTGAAATAACACAAAACACTGCAAACCACAGCACAATTAAATGTATTAAATTGGCTGGCTCTCTTTCTCTCTCTTTCCCTCCTGCTCTGTTCCTGTGCTACTGCGAGTGTAACTACCACACCTCCCCCCTCTGCTCAGTGCAAGCACAAGGCTTGCGCGCAGACTGAGGTTGAAAAAAGAGCGAGAGATAGGGTGAGAGAAAGGAAAAAAAAACTTTGTTCCGACACATCACTAAAATAGAGTGCAGAGTCCTGGCCTGACGAGGTAACTCATCTGTGTTGAACCATCCACTTCACCACAGGTTGTTTGGTTTCCCCGATGTATAAATCCTGGCAATCCTCCTGGCACTTAACAACATAGATGATATTACTGTGTTTGTCCTTTAGGTGGACAAATTTCTGGCGCATGACGGTCATGAGAATTTGCATAATTATGATGAAAAAACTGACTCTCAGCCCATTGTTCCTTCAGTGGTGCTGGTTTCAGTCATTATGCAAATGTATTGTTTATAAGACTGGGGAAACCTGCAGTCAGCTGAGACTGAATTAAGTCACTTGGATGAGTGACGAAACATTTCTCCCACGTAAAACGTTATGTCAAATGAACAGAATCAACTTTTGGAGACATCTATCAGAACACCTCAAATGATTTCTGAATGGACAAAGGCCGTTGTTTATAGTGTATCACAACGTTGACATGACACAATAGAGAGGTAAAGAGTTGCATTCAGTGACCGACTATAATGCACTCCAGCCGGTCTACTCAATTCAAATATTAAGGACACAGAAGAACGTGGTTTAAACTCATTTAAACTGTTGTTTTTCTAAAATTTGTAAAATTCTGTGCAGAACTGAACTTCTCTTTTATGTTTGATGTTTTGCAACAGGTATTGGTTCCACTGTAAGTCCACCATGTAGAAAAAAATCACACAGTGACTGAATGAGTAAGCTCATGAGTTACCAGAAAGTCGTTTGCGTGAGTCCCTGTTCAGATACTAACATATTAGAAATCACCGTTACATATGAGGTCATAGAAAACAACACAAAAAACTAGAATATGTGATCAACTTATAGTCAGCAGTGGTCAAAGATTCCAAAATAAAAGTCTTGCTCTCAGATTCAAATATGTTCTTTATAGAATCTAAAAATAAAAATGCTCTTCATTAACAGCGTTAGCTGTTTCTGGTTTACTGTCATGCTCAGCACATAAATATGGTAGCAATACTATAAGTTTGTAAAGAAAAAGGAAAGTATGTAAATAAAGCAGACGTGCTTCAAGAGAGCAGAGAAGAAAAGCAAATTTTTTTGCTTTAAGTTACAAAAGCAAATCAAACCTTTAAAAAAAACTGTTTCCAACATGTCATGAAAACATGAATTCAAAAACAGCTCTGCTGTTTCCAGAATTATACTCACATACACTAACAGATGGATGAGCTTTAACACTCTGTCTCGTTGGTCCAGCTGTGAGTCCGTTACCGTGATGTATGGAGCAGCAAATTTGTGCTATTTGTGCTGGAACTACGCTGCACACAGCTGATATTAGCCAGGAAACTGTTTCAAGCCAAGTTCAGGAAAGAGAAGTGAAACATTAATAAGGAATCAAACAGTCTGAGAGGCATTTTTGCAAAAGTTCAGAATCAGCAAAATCAGGAAGGTTCATTAGGAGAGGATTTCTGTTTCATTTTTAGAAGGGTTACATGTCCTGGGTCTAGTTGCGGCTTGCCCCTCTGAGGGCGGGGGTACCTGGACCTGGGATATAGAGTATGTTTGGGGAGTGCGACTGTCTGTGCAGTGTCTATTTGTGTCTGTCTACACGTTGGGTGAGTGCTGAGTATTTGGTTGTGCATATGGGGTGGGAATGCACGTCTGTGTCTGCGTGTGCCTGTTCGTCTGTGTCTATATGTCAGGTTGGGTCTTAGACTCAACCTCTCTGGGAACATCTCAGGCCCTCTAAAGTACGGAGGCCTATCTCCCCTCACCACACTCCGTGCCGGTGGTTGATGCCCTCAGACGTTGATGTGTTGGTGGTCCTTGTCGTCTGGGGCTGGGCGCTCATGTATGTACCGGCTCACTCCCGGTGGCTGATTGGCGGTGCCGGGCGCCTGTGGCCCGGCTGGGCTCCTTCAGGGGGGTGGGGTGCCCTCAGGCCTCTGGCCTCTGGGCCTGAAGCTCGGTCCTCTCTGGCACAGCTGGCTGCCAGCAGAGCCCGCGGGCACGCCACTGCAACCCCCTCTGACCTCTGCTCCATAGCTGCGGGGTGACCTCTTCTTTGGGGCTCTACTCAGCTCTTCCCAGGAGGGTGGCACGGTTGCCCCCCTTTGGTGGTCTTCCTCGGGTCCTTGTACTCTGGGGCCTCTGGATATCTGGGGCCTGGATCTCCTCCATACCTGCTTCATACCCTGGAGGACGGGGCTGTGGCTCCCCACACTCCCTAGCAGATCGTTACATGGAGAAACCTTTGGAATGCAAGCATGCTGATCCACACAGGTATGCACACAGGTGTACATACAGGTGTTCACAGACGCGGACTACAGCTTTCTTGGCTGCTGCCTCAAAGCACATTGTGCGCTGTCTATCTTGCGTGCTGCACAATATCGTTTATTATTTAATATCTACTGTTATCTACTGCTAGCTAGTTTATTGTGATGGTGCTGTTTTTTTTTATTATGTTGCTCTTTGCTGTTTGCTTTCTCTTCTGTTTTTTTTCTCCATACAGGTGATCCAGGTGTTTTGTTTGTGTTTTTTTTCTTTCTTCCCCCCCTTCTCACCGTCTCTTCTCCCCTTTGGTTTTCTTTCTCTCCCTCTCTTTCTTTCATTCTTTCTCCCTGTCCTATCCCACAGTCATGTCTGTCCCGTTTGTAGCAACTGAAAATAAAATAAATACATAATTATAATAAAGGTCAATCAAATGGACCAATATGGCAAGGCCATGATGATCCACTTGGTAAAATAAATCCGCTTGGCATCTTTCTTGGCCTTAACTTAGAGCCCCGGAGAGCAGCCAGTTGGCAAAAGGAAAAGGAAGGAAGTTCACAGCTTGTCTGTTGATTTCTCCCTAAGATGGCAAACTGAAACACAAGTTTCCTAGCCAAACGCCTACCAGCCATTTGGCTAGTGCCGAGTTTTAAAGGTAGAAAGGTAGAAGCCTGGGACTTCCAGTGTTAAGACAACAATTCTGATGGCTAAAGATCCAAACGGGACAAAAAAAAAAAAAAAAAAATATATATATATATATATATATATATATATATATATATAAATGTTAAAAGCTTTTCAGAAACCAGCATCAGTGTCCTGTTATTGAGCGTGAGTTGACATTATTGAAGAGCAGGAAGACTCTTGGCAGTTTTTTAAGTATAAAAATTTACTGAGGGGGACACTGACATTAAAGTGTTCACTGACTAACATAGAGGAAAAATTATGCCTTAAAAGTTGCACATAGTTAAACACAAGGAGCATGGAGTGAGTTTTTCCTCTTTCAAGACAAACCAAGTGTAAATGTATGTGTTGGTCCTCACATGAGAAGTGAGTCACTGTTTCTGTTCCTCTTTCTATCATAACCACAACAGGCAGAAGACTGCATTTCTTCTTAGGGAAATTCTTCAAGGGCAGATAGGCCTCCACACCTTGGAGGGCCTGAGATGTTCCCAGAGAAGTGGAGTCTAAGACTAACTGTGAATGTGTGTGTGAATGGGTGGATGACTGGATATGTAAAGTGCTTTGGGGTCCTTAGGGACTAGTAAAGCGCTATACAAATACAGGCCATCTACCATTTACCCGACCTGACATATAGACACAGACGAAGAGGCACACGCAGTAACATGCACAGTAAACGTGCATTCCCACCCTCATGCACACATAGACAAATACTCGGCACTCACCCAACATGAAGACACAAAACACAAATAGACACTGTTCAAACTGTTCAAACAGACACAGTCATTGCCTATGTGGGCAATGACTGTGTCTGGCAGTGTACTATCTGGCAGGGATAGCTCAGTAGGTAGAGTGGTGGCCCCATGATCGGAAGGTCGGGGGTTCGACTCCACTGAACGGCTACCCTGAGGTACCCCTGAGCAAGGTACCGTCCCTACACACTGCTCCCCGGGCGCTACACTGGTGGCTGCCCACTGCTTCACTGGGTGAATGGGTTAAATGCATAGGAACTATTCCGCTATGGGGACTAACAGGCACACTTTACTTTACTTTACTTTACACTTTATGTAGCAGGTGTATCAGAAAATCTCAGGAGAGTTTTCTCCAACCATTACATCCCAGTGTACTTCAGACCCAGCAAAACACTCAGACACAAACTGGTTCATCCGAAAGACAAAACTCCTAAAAACAGACTTAATGTAGTGTATGCTGTACAGTGTAGTGAGGGATGCACAGATCTCTACATTTGAGAGCCCAAACAGACACTTCACAAGTGCACAACGTAGAGCCACCTCCACGAGACAAGACTCAGCAGTCCATCTGCATCTAAAGGACAGAGGTCACTCTTCAAGGATGCCAATGTTCACATTTTTGACTGACAATACAGATGGTTTGAAAGAGGAGTGAAAGAAGCCGTTTACGTCCACTGTGAACGACCAACTTTGAACGGAGGCGGTGGTTTGCACCTGCTGTCCATCTGAAAACAAGGCACAATTTGATATTGCATTAATTTATTATTTAATTATTTACACTTATAAACTGTTGCACATAATCCCTAATAAAGTAATAATAGAAAAATTCTATAGAAAAACATTGCGTTTGTTATTGTTCATATTTGAGTACCTATCCTAGCTCCTTACAACATATGTCTGGACAGTGCTAAATCATGAGTAATAGGTTCTTTAGAATACTATATATACTGGGGCCACACGTTTGCATCATGATCCTGATCCAGAATACCTCCCTTATTTTTTTATTCCTAGTGGTATAATAATAAAGTTATAAATATAAAAAAAAGTATTTATGAGGATTCAATTTGTTTGACTATCCACTTAATTAAATGTTTAAACTGTAGAGATACAATAATTTTGCTGCTGTAAAATCAGCATTTTCATATTTGAAATATAAATATCTAATACAATCTGTTACTTACTTTAATTTTTTATTAGTTTTTTTCATAATATCATAATTATGATAATCCATAATTATGCTGATATGCATATTAGATAGTTTTTAGTGAAACGGAAGTCTGCTAGAAAGGCTGTTAAAAGTCCTGTAACTTGGTGTGTAGTGTTCCCTAAAATGGTGGACAGAGCTACAGACCCATGACGCCCTTACCCAGTTAGCTAGAACATAATAACCAGCACTACTTGTGCAGCACATAAAAGGACAGGTAATGTTTGTTGCGCCCACAGCACGCTCATTTGTTTTAATTCATCAGTTGTCAGAAGACAACTTACCAATGTGTACATAATAACCTATTACTGCTGTGTGCTGTAGACTATAGAGTAAGCTGTACCTACTTACTAGTTTTGTCACATCAGTCTGTGTCTCTGAGTTAATTTCTGTTTCTCCTAAAGCTCTGAACCACCAAAGCGGGGCAATAAATGAGCATGTTCTTAGCGAGCTCGTATACCTCATAACCAGCACTCTCTGACGTCATTGATTAATGATAGTCATGTGACTGATACGAGCCAGATAATGATTAGTAGTTAAATATTATTGCTGAGTAGCACAGACAGGACTTCACATGCACACACATTAAAAAAAGAATTGCCTCAAGAAAAGGGAACTTGGGGCACCCACAGGGGAAGAGCCCCACCCCTCGCACGTGCACGTGGAAACATGACATTCTTGTAAAATACTGAAACACTTTTTTTTTAAAAAATTTTATTTAAATGTGCTCCATTCTTTTCCCACTGAAACCAGCACAATCCCACTGTGATGAAAACAATATTTGAACTTAAATATATTCTGAATCAAAGTTGTCTGTGATTCCCTTATTTTTCCTTCTTTCCCTTACAGATCCTGTCCTGCAGGATAAACATCAGTTGGTGGTTCCCTGTATGCAGCTCTTACAGTCTGTGTTGGTGATTAGTTGTGTGCGATGCTGCATATTTTGGTATCAATCCGATACCAAGTAAATATGCGCCAGTATCGCCGATACTACTACCGATACCGATACTTTTCAATAAATAAGGTGGACGCATCATTGAATTGCTAAATCGCAATAAATTTTCATGACCTTAAGTGTTTTTTGTGATGTTTCCTTATTTTGTATTATTAAATAGTTAAAACCCAGGACATAATTAGGAGAAATAATTTATTCATAATTAAATTTAAAAAATGCTTTATTTTTGTGGCAGTGCCGCTACAGGTGAGAGGGACTCTCCTTCACGTCATCTACAATCATGCCTCGCCGGCTTAAAACCTGTGCGCTATTTGTGCTGTTGTTGTTTTTGGTGTTGATTTGTTCGGCTGGCAGCAGGAGAGCTGCAGCCGTTGAATGTACTGTTACAGCAACCGTGTGATTACTGTAATGTTGGACAACGCGTGGCTCGGGTGATGATGAGTAAAGACACACAGAGGTAACTGAAACACAGTACACAGGCAATGAGAATGACTGGGAAATAAACAGTGAACATGAAATAAAGCGCTGGAGCAACGAACCCTGACAGCTGCCCCCCCTTCAAAGGCTGGCACCCGACAGCCTAAAGAGAAACAACCCAAACCAGGGTAGACAGAGGGGGCCTAGGACGGAGGGACGGAGTCCAGAATAAATCAGCTGAGCATCTCGGGAGGTCAGGTTAGATCCTGGCCGCTAGCTGGACATCAGTCACCCCCACTCGAAGTACAGGAAGGGGGGCAGGAGTGGACTGAGCCTGAGCTGCATTCATTATTGGAGCATGTATGGAAATGGATGTTGGCTGGGCATCAACTGCACATACCCGAGGGACTGGCACGGATCCAGAGACATGCTGAGCCCTAGCCACCTGAGGAGCGTGGACAGGCTGAGACTTAGCAGCGTTCACCTGAGCAGGTGGAAAAGGTGAAGGGGAAGGCTGAATCTGAGCCACCCTGCTAGCAGGAGAAGGCTGAGTAATTGGTGTGGCAATAATAATCGAACTGGAGGTATAAACAGGTATAGTGGTGTGTGTCTGTAGTGGGAGCTTGAGAGGAGGAAGCAGTGTCTTTGGGAACAGGGTAGTGATTAACCTTAATCAAATAGTCCAGAATATAATCACAGTAGAGGTGTGTGTGTGTGTGTGTGTGTGTGTGTGTGTGTGTGTGTGTGTGTGTGTGTGCGCGCGCGTGTGTATGTGCGGGAGGGGGGGGGTCAACAGGATGGGACGGGTCCTTCAGTATCTGCGCTGCTCTAGTCCGGCATCTCCTGGTGTAGGTGTCCTGAAGCGGGGGGAGAGCAATCCTGCAGCAGCGTTCTGCTGTACGGATCACTCTCTGGAGAGCTTTTTGGTCCTTCACACAGCTGTTCCCAAACCACGATGTCATGTTCTGTGTGAGGATGCTCTCCACAGCGCCTGTATAGAAAATCCTGAGGATCTTTGGAGAGACCCTAAACTTCCTCAGTTGTCGTAGGTGATACAGGCGCTGCCTAGCCTTTTTGGTCTGGACCTGAATGTGGGCAGCCCATGTCAGGTCTGAGGAGATGTGGACACCAAGATACTTGAAGGACTGCACCCTCTCCACTGGAGCTCCATTGATGATAATGGGCTTGTAGTCTCTGTGCTGACCCCTTCTGAAGTCCACCACCAGCTCCTTGGTCTTGCTGACGTTCAGCTGGAGGTGGTTGTCCTGGCACCACGATGCCAGATTCTTCACTTCATCCATGTAGGCCGCCTCATCGTTGTTGGAGATGGCACCCAACACCACTGTGTCGTCAGCAAACTTCACAATGGTGTTGGAGCCATGGGTGGCCACACAGTCTGAAGTGTAGAGGGAGTAGAGCAGTGGCGAGAGGACACATCCCTGAGGTGCTCCTGTGTTGATGGTGATGCTGTTAGAGACGCATCTACCCACCCTCACCACCTGAGTTCTGCCAGTGAGGAAGTCCAACACCCATGCACACAGACGGCTGTTGAGTCCCAGATCCCTGAGCTTTGTGAACAGTCTGCAGGGCACTATTGTGTTAAGTGTTGAACTGTAATCAACAAACAGCATTCGCACATAGTTACCCTGTTTCTTGTCCACGTGGCTGAGGGTGGTGTGCAGGACGTGGGCGATGGCGTCCTCAGTGCTGGATCTGTCCTGGTATCTCATCAGGGGTGGAGAGTCTCTGTCTCAACTCCCCTCACCTTCTTAGTCTCTCTTGATTTTGGACACTTACAGAAGAATATCAAATATCTGTTAACTTGCAGGATGAAAACACATTTTTCTAATAGAATCAGAAAAAAACCCCAAAGAGAAATAGGATATACGTTCAAATGTTGGGCTTCACAACAAAGGTGACATGATTTACTGTCTGTCTTATTATTAGTGGTGCTATGTAGCTCTTTTAACTATAAATTATCTATAACTATAAACAGCACAGCATGGTTGAGTACTCTCGATTCGCAGGCTAGATGTTTGGTCCCCGTAACTACACTTTGCTTAAAGAGTGAACTGTCTCCTCGGTTTACTCTAAAACATTTAAGTCCATTTGGCTTTACACTGACAAACAGACCCAACTATGGTAGAAAACAAAACTAACCAACCAAAGCTTGTATGACCTGAGCCACGTTAAGTGGTGATATCACTAATGACCCGTCCTTCAAATCTGGGCAAAAGGAGGACGCATTTGTTGGCTGCATTTGGAGCAGCCTTCAAATTTGGACAGTCTACGTTGCGTTGTTGTGACATAATCAGTCTACAAATGCAGCCTCTGAAGGATGTGGCCCCTGAATTTGGACACAGCCAGTAAGAGAGACTGGGGGAACTTCTAGACAGCACTGATGGCATCCTCACGCTGGAGAAGAGTAAAGGAGTCTGACCTCTGACCCATTTCACATGCTCCCTGTTTCACACCAATATTTCTTAGGGGATCAGGCCAGTGGTAAAAAGACTGCTCCCTGTTTTTTGTTACTCCTTCTCTCTAAAGAAACTTTGAGGTGTCAGCACAAACTGTAGAGCAAACTGTGATTTGGAGAACTCTTACAGCTCTGTTATCCAGTGATTCAATCATTCAAGTACATTTTATGTTTTATGTTATAATTTTGTTTAAATTAATGCCACTGATTTATTTTCAAAGTCATAGCAGACACAGATACACTGCAAGCTAAAATCTGTGTGGAACTATCACATGAACACTGACCACAGTTGACCAGACCAGTTCAAATTTGTACATTGGTCAGGTTTCACTATCAGTCAGTTTGGTCAGAGCGGCTCAGACAATATGGACCCACAACACTCAGAATAAGGCTCACGTGCAGACTGGCTTTATCACGAGGTTTCCTCTCGCCAAAGTTTGACTTCTGTGATCAGAACAATTCTGGATAAGATGGGCCTGCGGGGGAAATTTAGTACAAAGTTCATCTGGTGCTCACATGAATCCTGTGATGAAAGCTTTATTTCACTGAATGTTTCTTCAAAGCTCACTTCAACATGTTGAGGTCAAGAATGAAAGTGCAGACTGAGAGTGGATCACATGATGTTTAAGGTGTGTCATGTGACATGTTCAGTATTGTCACACATGTCTAGATTGTCCCTGATATCATAACTGCTCAAACACTGATGATTATATTTGAAGAATTATTCCTGATGGCAGCAAAGTTTGAATGGAGCTCTCTGTCTGTGCTGATTTGTCGCCCTCTGGAGGTCAAAGCACAAACTGCATGATGTCACTGTAACACCACAGAGACAGGAAGTGTTTTTATGACTGAAACACTGAAATGATGCTAACGGCTGTTGTTAGGCTCACTGATAGCAGTGCTGATGTGTTCATGTCAAACACTGGCTCAGGTCAGACTCCTTCATCCTTCTCCAACGTGAGGCCGCCCTCAGACCCACAGGAGCTCTGACCTTTGACCTCCTGACCCTAACCATTTCAGTCTGTTTCCATCTTTAAATGCAAATCTATCCAAACTGTAGCCGAGCAAAAGAAGCTGGAAGTTGTTTCATGAATGATGTTCATACCAGAGTTTCTGTTTCCAGCTCAGACGTGTTAAACGCTGCTGCTGTGCTACATTTGTCATTTCCTGCTTTCACTACCATCCATGTCAAAGCGCTGAAGTCATCTGATCACTTTCTTTTTTCTTTTTTTTTTGTGTCCCGTTTGGATCTATAGCCATCAGAATTGTTGTCTTGAGGCCAAGAAAGATGCCAAGCGGATTTATTTTACCAAGTGGATCATCATGGCCTTGCCATATTGGTCCATTTGATTGACCTTTATTATAATTATGAATTTATTTTATTTTCAGTTGCTACAAACGGGACAGACATGACTGTGGGATAGGACAGGGAGAAAGAACGAAAGAAAGAGAGGGAGAGAAAGAAAGAAAACCAAAGGGGAGAAGAGACGGCGAGAAGGGGGGGAAGAGAGAAAAACAAAAACAAACAAAAAAAACAAAACTCCTGGGTCACCTGTATGGAGAAAAAAAAACAGAGGAGATAGCAAACAACAAAGAGCAACATAATAAGAAAAAAAAAAGCACCATCACAATAAACTAGCTAGCAGTAGATATCAATAGTTACTAAATAATAAACGATATTGTGCAGCACGCAAGATAGACAGCGCACAAGGTGCTTTGAGGAGCTGGAGGATGTCTGGTCATTTGTTCTGATACGAGCTGTTGGGGAATTGTATAATATTCTTATCCAGTTTATAAAAGAGTTTCCGAAACCAAATTTGTGTAAAGTTGCGAATAAAAATTTCCAGTTAACTCTGTCAAATGCTTTTTCTGCATCTAGAGATAATATTATGGTTTCGATGTTTTTATTGTTCTATTGTGCCAGTATTGTTTACTTATAATTTATTAGTAATTTCCCTACGAGTGTTTGTGATGGCCCCCCCCCAGTGTTTCACACGCACCCCTCTTTATGATTAAACAGTTTGGTCGTGATTGAATTTCCACGAGGTCGGGTCGTTATGTTCCCTCTAATCTCTTTGACGCAACGACGCACCCCCCGCCCAGCCCATCCTCTTTTACCCTCAGGTCTACATTTAAAAGAGCAAATGGACGATAGCTTTTTGACCCGGGATAATAAAGGGTAACTTGAATGGTTTTAGCCAGGCGACTACTGTTGCGCAGAATCATATATCTGGTGGTAGTCTGCAATTTTACCTCCCCCCCTCGATTCTCCTGCCATTCCATTACGTGAGCCCCCGCACCCATACTTCCCGTCGTTTTGCCATTAAATTGCCCTCCAGAATTCTTCTGTACGCAGAATCCTCTGCAGGCGCAGCCGATTGGACCTGGCAGCCTCTATATTATTTGGGCCCACTTTTTCCCCATCATACCCCTCTCAGGGCTTTCTTTTACTGGGTTTCCCTTGGCGTTCTAGTGGCCCCGCACATCCATTTCATTGACTTCGACTCCCCTGTTCCCTTTTCTCTCAGTAATTTTGGTAGACGTTAAACCAGTTGTCAAAGAAGAAAAAGATCAATTTTCATTTTTTTAGATGGGTTTATTGTTGTTGAGTAAAAGTTTTCATAGAAACCCCAATCCCTTAAAAATGTTTGCCTCTATTCTTCCCCAGGGTCATATTATGTGTTCCTTTTTTCCCCTTCTTCCCGCTAAATCCTTTAGCAGACCAAACCCCCTATAGTCCTGTTTCTTTCTCTCCTTATCTTATTTTTAACTGGTTAGATCACCTAAAACCTCGACACCGATTTTTTGTTACGGCTTCAAACATTCTGCCAAGCCGAAGTGTCTTTGATAAGTAATCTGTGTTCTTTTTCATCTAATATCGTTTAATTTACATTCTCAGTTTTGTTTTCCTTCATTTAGTTTCTGCTTCACTTGTTCTCTGATCTTGGTTCGCCCCCGCCTTAGGCTCCTCTTGTATCCGGATTTGATGCTTTCTTTTTCCTAATTCCTGAATCTTTGTTTCTTCTTTTTCTTTTTGTTGTGATGAGACAGACTTTCATTCCTATTTTCCCCACCTCCTCCCTACCGTCCCCGCTTTATTTCCTGACTTGCCATAGAACAGAACGCAGTCCACCCCCCCTATTTCTCCCCCCCGGCCCAGTGCTTCACTTTTTCAAAGTCTAAAATGA
>NW_024387215.1:813663-880505 GCF_900408965.1 Simochromis diagramma | reverse complement strand
CTGAGGCACTTTGCAGTGACTGATCCAATCGTGGAGGTGGAAAAAAGTCCTGTTCATCAACACTAGTCCTTACCAGTTTCTCTGTGGCAAGCTGAATCGCCTTTTATTGTTATTTATATGTTTTTCTTTGTCTGCTTAGTGTATGGTTTTATTATTGGAAAGCACTTTGGTCAACTGTGTTGTTTGTGCTATATAAATAAAGTTGGATTGGAACTTTGATGATAAATATGAAAAAAAAAACATTGTAGATGTAAATGTGAGGCCTTCTGTATTTTCATGCATTGCAATATGCATGCATTGACCAACTTGCCTATAAAGAATATATCAGATATGAAGTTAATAAAGATAGTAAAGCCTGAAAGCTTTACCTTCAGTCGCTGAATCAGCAGAATTCTTAAGGGTCACAGCGCCACCTGCAACTGACAAAAAATAATTTCAACCCACATAACTGTATTATAATAGATAAGATAAGATGACCTTTATTAGTCCCACAGGTGGGAAATTTGTTTCGTTACAGCAAAAGAATGAATATGTGTCTGTTAGAACAACACCATAGGTATGTCATAACCACAGAACCCTATGAAATCCTAAACTGTAAGTTACTGCAAAACTCGACATGCAGTTCTTTAGAAATGTGGCTACATATTGTGTCAACACATCCACAATGACTGTGATTGTTCAGTGCACATTTCCTCATCAATACCTGCAGTACATTTCTGGCTACTTCTTCTGCCATCATATTTTTCTAAAAGAGACATGACCCTTTCAAACAGAGAAACTCTAATGCCAAATATTGATTTTAAGGCTATACATCAGGGGTTTCAAACTCATTTTACTTTGCGCTCCACATATACCCCACTATTTACTTAACTGGGCCACACCAGTGAAACTCCCCTTTCTGTCGGGGTAAAGAAGTTACATAACTGTTTTTTTCTACACAATAAGGAAATAAGGAAGCCTTTTGTCCTCAACAATGAAAAATGGCTGGAGAAAAAAAACAGGTATTACTTTATTCAGCTCAGTGCACTCAGCTTTCCAGCCAGATGCTCCTCATTTTACATTTTTTGTTAGTTTCTTCACTTTTCCTGACATGCTTGCATTTAAATCAGGCCCCCCCAACTCTCTATGTACCTGGCCTGCACCACTATACTTGCTGTCTTTATATGGAATTTCCGCCCCACTTCCTTTCAAGACTTGTCTTTGCCTGTGATTGTCAGCATGGTGTCCTGATCAAAATAAAGTCCCGCTCTGCCTGCATGGATTCTCATGCAGGCAAGGGTGTGCATTAATAATTGACATATGCAATTAGTTTCAATTCCAAAGTTAAATTTTTAACAACTATCTGGCTATTTTTTCTTATAATTTAAGTCTATGCTAGTCAGTATTGCTGGGATTTATTGACTCAGGATTACGATAACAAAAACAACAAAAAGGTTGTATACCATCCTCTGCATTGGATTTCCTTCTGATAGCCAGCCAGCTCTCTGGTGATTCCCCAACTCCCTGTATTTTGCATTTATAAAATCCTTCATGAGACGTTGAAACATTTTGGATTTCTAACTTTCCACCATAGCTGGTACCCATGGGCAAGCTATCTTTGTAGAAATCAGCTGTGAAATTTGAGTCTTGTTTCTCTGTCTTGTTTCTACAGTGCAGAGTAACAGCATCTCCCTCCATCACAGGACAAACAGGACTCTCCAGTATCACAGCACCATCTGAAAATGCAAAGAAATTTAGAAATGTTACAAATGTGCAATGGTTTAGTCATTATAACCTTCACATTTCAGATTTTAATTCTGATAATAACATACCTGTAACAGTGATACTGACAGTGTTGCTTCTCTCTGCTCCACTCTCACACCAGTATTTTCCACTATCTGTAGCAAAAGCATATTTGATCCCACAAGTCCTCGTCACAGTGTTATTGGAACATTTCGAAAGGATTTGCTGAGTGTTCCTCACTTTCCATCCTGCTGAAATGTTAAACCCTTCACAGGTAAAAGAGACTGACTCATATTCAAAGAGCTGCAGTCTGGATGGAATGATGGAAAAAGATGAATCTGAGAAAGAAGAACAATGCAATAAAACAACGACTGAGTTCCCAGAGATTCAAGAAGTAAGGCCCATGCTAATTCAGTGTGAGTGGTGGAAAACAAGGATTTAGGCAGAAGGATTGGAAAACATGCCATGAATATAAAAGGACAAATACTACTTACAAGAGATCTTAGAATAACTTTTCTGCACATGTGCCATCAGCAGCAACAACCCTGCAGAAACAGTTTGTTTTCACACCAACATGTATAAGTTAAATCAGATTTGACATACAGTCAGTATGAAGGCATGTTTACTCATCTTTTTGTGCAAGAGATCGACATTTACATCTCCATTATAATCTAACTGATATCATCATATGACAGTTCATTACTTGCACAAATATATTTCACATTACAAGTGCTAAAAAGTAACACATAATTTGCAAATCAGGTGTTATTAAACATTACATTTAAATTATTTGCATAACTACACAAAAGATTAAATGTATTAAGACAACTAATATTTTCTTTAAAATGAAACATGTTGGGGTAGAACAGGAACAGACTACTGCAAAAAATATAAAAAAAAGATTCTATATTCAAGCAAATTACATGAGGCAAGAGACGAATGCTGTACTCACAGAGTTTACTACAGAGTGCGATGACTTCCATTCTGGCTTTCTCACTGAGAGTATCAAGCAACACTAAATCTACATATGTAGCTCATGTCTTCCTCTTCCTGTGCAGGTCACTTTACTTCTTGTGTTGAGCAGACTTTATTGAGTAAGTTTTATGAAGACTGCTGCAAGTGTGTTACAATAATAAATACAGAACAGTGGATATGTTAGACTGAGGGCAAAAAGGTTTGGTGCCAGCGTTTTAGGACTTTTGACACATTTTGACAGTTACTGTTCCTTAGCACAGCAGCAGCATTCCCATAGTGCCCCCATCTGACCAGTAAACACTGTCATGTTTTTCGGTTATATGAGGGCAGAGTCCAATAAAGCAGCTCATATCATTGCCTCACGGGAGCATGGCTGTAGTATTTTATAATCACCTGCTTCGGCAGGTAGAGATGGCCCCTAATGGCCCATATCTACGGGCTGATTTCTGCTAATAATACCCAAAGAGGGTGAAAGAAACTGCAGAAATCATTTTCAGCTCCTCTTTGGTTTACACATGATCTGTACTAATCTAATGCAGTATGCAATCAAGGTCAACCGTCCCTGTGTTTGTCATGCTCAGTGTTCACCTGATGAATAGACCAATGAATGCTAGAAAGTGATCCGACCGGAGTGTCCGGTTTGCAGTGACTCGTTAATACCTGTCTCGGTTTTTGTTTTTGTTTTAGCTTCCAGCGACTCGTTTCACTTTGACAGTAACAGTTTGGATCACTGTGTCGGAGTCTGGGGTCTTTAGCTGTGGTAAGTCTTTGTGTTTATTTGTTTGTTTTTGTTTTGGGTTTGTTTTTGAGTCAGAGAACAAAGAAATAAGAACTTTATAACAAAACACTAAAAAATGTGGTAACAAAACAAAGGGATTTTTTCTACATGTTACTGAAGAAACTCTGAATAACGTCAGACTGTTTTATCTCTGTCAAACTGTGAGCACATATAAGATGACAAATGATTGTCAGTTGTTAAAAGTGTGAGAGCAGGTTAATTTTAAAATAAAAGCTCATAGTCTAAGCAGATTTCTGTTCTTGGTGAGTGTTTGATGGGTCACCTCCAGCCTTGGCTGAGCCTTTATGCTTTTCTTTAAAGAATTTGCCAAATAGAGATAAAACACAGAGCTGACTGCAGCAGCAGGTTTCTCAGATTTTCTTTCTGTGAAGACAGCCACATACCCACAGACTGCTGCTGATTGGTCTGCTGTTTACTGAGTGGGTGGAGTCAACTCACATGAATTGTTTCAGTTTCTCCTCTGAAAATGACTGCTTGATACAAACTCAGAAGCTCAGCTGTCTGAAACAACTGAAGATGAAGCACATTTGTTGAATTTACTGAGATTAAACTGAGTTTGCACCTGTCTGTGTTGAACTGTAAAAATCATCAGTTAACACGACTTTTCAGCTGTTTGGGGGCAGAGACAGTTTCCTCCTCAGAAAAAATCCTGAATGTTTGGAGGTGTTTGGTTGATTTTAAGCTTTGGAGTCATCAGATTTGTTCTGCACTCTGTCAATCAAAGCTAGAGAGCTTACTTTTCTACTTTCAAAGGAAAATATTGTAGCAGCACTAGACTCCTGGTTCATGCTGGAAAAAACAAAAACAAAACCAGTTATCCTGATGATAACATATCACCTTGATCAGTTGTGGCAGTGTCATAGTCAGGCATTAGTACAATGTCAGAAATGTTACTGGGAAAAGGGTAACACCACCTGGGTCTGGGTGCAGTTCCCCCTCCAGGGGCAAGGGTACCTAGACCCGGTTCGTAGAGTACGCTTGGGGAGTGTGACCGTGTGTACAGCGTCTCTTTATGTCTGTCTCCATGTTGGTTGAGTGTGGAGTAAGTGCATATGAGAGCATGAGGGTGGGAATGGATGTTTGTGTCTGTGTGTGCCTGTATGTCTGTGTCTATATGTCAGGTTGGGTATCAGACGCCACCTCTCTGGGGACATCTCAGGCCCTCCAAGGTTTGGAGGCCTATCTCCCCCTACCACCACTTCCCCTGCCAGTGGCGGACTCCCTCAGGTGTCGGTGCGTTGGTGGTTCTTTGTGTCTGGGGGTGGGCGTCCGGGTACACACCGGCTCACTCCTTGGCGGCCGCTTATCGGGGCCTGGAGCCTGGGGCTCGCTCGGGCCACTCCGGAGGTGGGGTGCCCCCGGCCTCTCGGCCTGGGGCTCGGTCACTCAGGCACAGCTGGCTGCCGGCGGAGCTCACGGGCGCGTCACTGCAACTCCCCCTGGCTTCTGCTCCGCGGCTGCTGAGTGAGCCCTCATCTGGGACTCTCCTCAGCTCTTACTGGGACAGTGGCGCGGCTGCCCCTCTGTTGGTCTTCCTTGGTCTCTTGTGTTCTGGGGGCCTCTGGATGTCTGGAGTTTTGATCTCCTCCATACCTGCTTCATGCCCTGGAGGACGGGGCTGTGGCTCCCCACACTCCCTAGCAGATCGTTACATGGAGAAATCTTTGGAATGCAAGCATGCTGATCCACACAGGTATGCACACAGGTGTACACACGGGTATTCACAGACGCGGACTACAGCTTTCTTGGCTGCTGCCTCAAAGCACATTGTGCGCTGTCTATCTTGCGTGCTGCACAATATCGTTTATTATTTAGTATCTACTGATATCTACTGCTAGCTAGTTTATTGTGATGGTGCCGTTTTTTTTTTATTTATTATGTTGCTCTTTGTTGTTTGCTTTCTCTTCTGTTTTTTTTTCTCCATACAGGTGACCCAGGAGTTTTGTTCTTTTTTTTTTTTTTTTTTTTTTTTTTTTTTTTCTTTCTTCCCCCCCTTCTCACCGTCTCTTCTCCCATTTGGTTTTCTTTCTCTCCCTCTCTTTCTTTCATTCTTTCTCCCTGTCCTATCCTCCAGTCATGTCTGTCCCGTTTGTAGCAACTGAAAATAAAATAAATTCATAATTATAATAAAGGTCAATCAAATGGACCAATATGGCAAGGCCATGACGATCCACTTGGTAAAATAAATCCGCTTGGCATCTTTCTTGGCCTTAAGACAACAATTCTGATGGCTAAAGATCCAAACGGGACACAAAAAAAAAAAAAAAAAAAAAAAAAAAAGGAATGTTACTGTTGTGACTGAACCACAGGGGTGTGACTACTGTTTATTCCACTGTTAAAACCCTCATGCCCTCCTCAGGACTGCATTTTGCATCATTTCGACACCTTTGTGTACAAAAATCGAAACAATGTTGATTTGATTGCATTATTATTTTTTGTGTAGTGCCTCTCGACACAACAATTCACTTTCAGCCCATATCACTGCCTCACAGGTGCTTTATAATCGCGGTAATCAGCTACCTGGCAACCAGGTCAAAGTACAGCCTTTTATTTATATGTAACCCATTATAGAAGGAGCTAAAAATAAGAAATAAAGAAAAAAACACACACATATATTTATGATTTTAGTTAAACTGTTAACTTGGTTTAAAACACAACAGTAAGATTTCTCTTTAGTGTAAACTTGATCATTAATGAGTAATGTATTCTTATCTCATATGTGACACTCAACGTATGTAGTTCAGAACACAGTGGACATGCCTGAAGTCTGTCCCTGAACAACATTTTATATCAGACTATAGGTGTGGTGTGTTTTTACAGCTCTGCTGCACAGAGTAGATTTTAATAGACTTAGAGGTAGATAAGACAGATCGAGCAGGTGCAGGTCAAGTTATTTGATTTAAGGACTTGACTTTTAATGTGCTGATTGAAAAGTGAGCCAACAGTAAGATATCCTCAACTTTTCTCACCATAATTTGATTTCCAGTGTGAAAGAAAATGTCTTACAACTGTACTGTATTTGAATTTTTTTGCAGCTCACAATGCCTCGACAGAAGGACAGACGATCCTCTAAATCTCGACTCAGTGTATGGACTACAGTGTTTTTCCACTCAGTTATCATTCTTCAAATGACACACATCAACGCAGGTAATGGATCCTCATAATTGGTGAAAACAGACAGTATACTTTTGATATGTACACTCAGGATACGCACAAAGTACAGATTTATTAACACCTCTGTGTAAATGAAGACATTGTTAAATAAGCACTGTCATATGGATGACAGTTTCAACAAGAACTTATCAGTAGGGTTAAGGTATTTTCTTGGGTTGCATTAAAAAATTTAATTAGTAGTTATATATTAATACTATAAACTATGAAATACATATGTTTTAAATGTAGGGTTTTGTACTGTTTACTGAAGCAACAGGGGTGTTTCTAAATTGCATTGTATGCATTATACTTTATGGCAAAATGTCATTACACAAATACCACTTTACAATAATGTATTTAAAGGTGTGCTCTAAATAGAGAACAAGTGAGGAATCAATCAAGAAGGAACACTTAAAAATGAATGACAACACTGTATTTGAAATTGCAACCAGATGTGCTAAGAACATTTGGTTTCCATCACAAAATGTATTTTAGCTCAAGGTCTTTCAAATGTTGAAATAATATCAACGGTTACAGTTTAACAATAGTTGGTGGTGTCATTGTTCAAATAAACAGGTCAGTGCGCTACTAAGAATGAAAGTGAAAGCATCCCTTTAGATTAGTCATATTTTATAGCACGTTAAGGTTAAGAAGGTCCCGTATAAGAGGGAAGTGTCAGAGTTTATGACCAAGTTGTTTTTTGGGGAGTTTTTCATGTGTTTAACCTACTAAAATAACGGCCATATATTACTTTTCCAAATCCTCCTAACAGTTTACCATCGTTACATTTTCCAATCCGGTCGTTAAGTGATGACGCGACGAATCCTACTTCTGGGTCTAAAGTAGTCTGCGTTTAATATGGCTTTTGTGTTGTTAACATGTTTAATGTTTTGTATTTTCTTCTATTTGATCTCAAAAAGCTCCTAAAACAGTCAGTGATCCCTGTTGACCTCCCTCGGCTTTTATTACCGCTAATTCATTATCCTGTGATTGCAATACAAGCCCATAATTGCACCCCTCTATCTCAATGCATGACAGCTGTTAAATGTGCTTGTTTTTGCCAACTCCTCTGTTGTGCATTATTGCAAGACACTTTCACTTTGGTCTTTCCACATGTTTTCTGGATCTTTCCGGTGCAATTTTACACAGCTAATCTATACTGCCATATACTTTTTAGACAGAAGAGGCTTTCTTCTGGCAAACCTTTCAAACAAGCTGTATTTTTTCTAATTGCATTCTCATGATCTTTAAGATTTAACATGCTAACTCAGGCCTGTAGTCTTTGAGATGCAGTTATTGGAATTTTTAGAATTTCTCTGACCATTACAAGGTCTGACCTTGGGGTGAATTTGCTCAGATGTTCACTCACAGGAAGATAATGGCATTGTATTGATATACATCTGAATGCTCTAGACCAACACACAATCAAAACTCCTTTTACAGAGTTGGCTACAGAGATCAACTAATCAAGGGAATTATCACCTGTCTGCTACTTACCTTATAATTCCTATGAAAGCAGTGACTGTGTACTTAGTTTTTCACAGGATTGCATAGTCTTCTCAATTGTTTTCTTTTTCCTTTGTAATATATGTATAGTTTATTGTAACAGTATTGTACACATTAGTCAAATAGTTTGCTTTCCTGTTCTTGTCCAGTTTTCTAGCTGATCTGTAATAACTTAAACAACAACCGTAAAGAACTTCTTTCTTTCTCCATTTCCAGTATTAGTTGTATTTCCACTATCTCATGAAGAAATTCCTTCATCACACGTTTACTACACCCTGCTGTGGGTTGTTCTCACTGCTGTGTTGGCACTGCAATTTCTGGTGTTGGGACTACTTTACTGGAAGATGAAGCTAGGTATAACATGTTATGTTTTTAAAAAATATATATATATGTAAAATACACAACATGTTGATAATGAAAATTCTCTTTAATGTTTTAGTGTTATTACAGATCAAAATGAATGATCAAAACAAAGGGCAGTGTGGTGTTGCCAAGAATCTGAAGAGAGGTAGGATCTGAGCCACTTTTTTTCCTCTTACTATTTTCATTATTGGGAGATACATGCATACAGATACACATATACACACACACACACACACACACACATATATATATATATATATATATATTTATTTATTTAAAAGCAATGGAAGGATGTGATGTGATGTTGGTATAAGCCAGTGGTTCCCAAAGTGGGGGGCACACCCCCTGGAGCACATTCTGGGCTGTCCAAATCACTGACAAACAGTATCCAACATTCTTGATTTTTAGTTCAAACACTTCTTATAATGAAATTTTGGAGATGTGAGCTCTTCATACAGTAACGTTACAGTGGGATACAAATAATATCAGGCTGAACCTGCCATAATTCGTTCCCCTGGTTCAAATCACTCAAGATTTTCTTGTTAAAAAAAAGGGAGGCCTAGCAAAAAAAAAAAAAAAAAAAAAAACACTTTGGGAAACACTGGTATAAGACATTATACAATTATGCGTAAATGTACATGGACCTTTCTTACCTGCTGAAAATCAAATGGGGGAAAAAGTGGAAAATTTAAAAATATTAAAACACTTAAAAAGTCATTTTGCCTTACCAAGGCACTATCTGTAATGAGACAGAGAGCCTCCTTGCATGTCTTCATCCTTAAAAACAGTTTACCTCCCTCCACACATCAGTTATCAACTTATCCATGAGGGCCTCGGATTACCAAAACGTAGTTGTCAAAAACTATTGTTGGAATATTTTTCTATGAAAGCCAGTTTTAATTTTCTCTTCATGGCATAGAATCGAACACCTATGCACACCTTCATATCATATCACACATGACATAACATCACTGTAATATGCTCAGTAATAGCATTGAGTGAGATCATTTGTAAATGAGAAATAGTTGTAAAAATACATTGTTGTTTTGTAGTTGTTACAAGAAATGCTTTATAGCCGTTCTGCTTGAAGTTCACATCATCTCTGGCATTTTCTTTTAGACACTGAAACTGCCGCTGATAATTTGAGCCTCGAGACAAACAAAGTCACAAACCCACAGACACAAAAAGGTAAGAAGAGCTCTGTGAACGTGTTAGTCTGCAGTCCTCTGAGGCTGCTGCGTGTGATATTTATACCTAAATAGCAATCTGCTGTTAAACCAAAATTGACCTGTGGTAATAGCTAGATGATAAGTTAACTCTTAAAATGCTACTCTACAATATATAATGTGTATATGCTACAATATATGTTCTGTTAGTTTCTTTTCCAGATAAAGATGAACCCTCCTTTCACACATTACACTCTACTTTCATTGACAACAATACTCTGCAGCCTATATATGGTGACTATTCATATTTTAATTCTTTACTATATTATATTGTATGAAGTATTTTACACACATTTTCTCACACAAGTTTGAAACGTAAATTATAGCTGACTGTTATGAGAAATTGGCAAATACAATTCCTCTGTTGCTTCAGACAAACTATTTACCTGCAAGCAACATCAACCTGCTTAAAAGCCTGTTTTTCACTTTTGTTCAGTGTTGGTTTCACTTGTCCAGATTTTTACATTTTTGCTTTTCAACCCTATATGAGCAGGACCTTGGCTTGTAGTTAGTGCTTCTGCCTCAGTGCAGGAGGATGTGCACCTTAGTATCCACTTTATGCAGCTATTTAAAACACATCCTACGCTAATGCTGCATAAACTCCACAACAGTTTTCCTGATTAAGCTAAAACTTTATATATGAATATGTGTTTTAAAAATAGAATCTGGATTATAGTGTACAGATTGAAAAAATAACTTACTCTAATACTTAGTCTCGATAATAAAAAACTTGGCATCTTAAGCGTTAAGCATCATATCAATGCTTAGCACAAAGAAAATATTGTAGAGGTTTAAGTACCACAAGTCCTTTCCCATTAGAAATAAAAATGTTTCCATTGTCAACTACCAGTGACTGAAGTAAGCCTGTTCCCGTCAGGGAAGGGGGAAAAAAAACATGGTTCAAAAGTCTAAGGGGCTTGGAAAGAAAGGTGTTTTTTTAAGTTACTTGAAGACATTTCTGACACCCGTTTCCACAGCTTGGCTCATGTGATTAGGCAGAGCATCACTAAGGGGTCATGACCCTCTTAGGGACACTCCCAATAGGGCTTAAACATCTGGGACGCTCCACTAATTGCTCTCAGAACTGAAGAAGCTTCTCGGATGAGAGATGAAACGTCTTCAACAAACTTGAAGAAGTCCAGACGCTTTTCTTTCCAAGCTTAGGCTACGATGACCTGGATGACTGAGAACCTTCACAGACATGGTTCAAATGTTAAAAGTGTATATAAAAAATGTATGCATGTTCTAAATAATAGGAATCAAATATCAGTTTTATCCTACGTTTTGTAACATAATTTCAGTTTTTTAAATATTATATATACAAAGGTTTGTAATTTTGGTTATTTCCATAGATTCCGTGGATTCGGGAGAATGCAGCTTCATGGTGCAAGCTACTCTTGCAGATCCAGCTTTCACTCCTCAGAAATGCCAATATTCTGCAATTAAGTGGTGAGGTATGGGATTCTTTTGATATTTTGGTTGTTGTTTCTTTTTTAGTCCATTTCATGATTGTAAACCCAAAGAAGTCAGCAGAACTGATTAAGGCAAACAATTTCCTTATTTTTTTTTCTAAATTGATGAAAATTATGTGGTTCTGTTGGCTTCATCGTGTGCTAGCCTACAGCTACAGCTTGCTATGGAACGGTTTGCAGGCGAGTGTGAAGCGGTGGGAATGAGAATCAGCACCTCCAAATCTGAGGCCATGGTCCTCAGCCGGAAAAGGGTGGATTGCCCACTCTGGGTTAGGGATGAGTTCTTGCCCCAAGTGGAGGAGTTTAAGTATTTCGGGGTCTTGTTCACAAGTGACGAGAGGCGGGAGCAGGAGATTGACAGACGGATTGGTGCAGCGGCTGCAGTGATGCAGACGCTGTACCGGTCTGTTGTGGTGTAAACAGAGCTGAGTGTTAAAGCGAAGCTCTCAGTTTACCAGTCGATCTACATCTCTACCCTCACCTGTGGGTTTTGACCGAAAGAATGACATCACGGATACAAATGGCAGAAATGAGCTTCCTCTGAAGGGTGGCTAGACTCTCTCTCAGAGATAGGGTGAGTAGTTCAGCCATCCGACAGGGGCTCAGAGTAGAGCCGCTGCTCCTTCACATCGAAAGGAGCCAGTTGAGGTTGTTCGGGCATCTGATAAGGATGCCTCGTGGGTGAGGTGTTCCGGGCATATCCCACCAGGCCGAGGCCCCGGGGCAAACCCAGGACACACTGGAGAGATTATATCTCTCGGCTGGCCTGGGAATGCCTTGGTGTTCCCCCGGATAAGATGAAGGAGATGGCTTGGGAGAAGGAGGTCTGGGCTTCTCTGCTTAGGCTGCTTAAGCGGAAGAAGATCGATGGATAGATGGAGATAAATGTTGAAGGCTGTCAGCACTTCAGTATTTTAATTACATTTGACAATGTACTGTCTGACTAAAAAACAGAAATTTTCATAATTCAATTTAAAAATATTCAGTAAATTGTACTTAAAGTTTTCATTCATATCCCCCATTTAAAGATGACACAACTTAAAAGGAATGAGTACAACAGAGTCACTTTTTTAGTATAGCAAAACTCAATGTTGTAATAATTTTTAAATAAACAACAGTCAAACATCAAATTTGAAAAACTGAACAACATGTCACACGAAACGCCAAAAAATAAAAAAAATAAGGCAACTAATTGCCTCAAGTACATTGAGTACTACTAAATTTAACAGCTTATGTGCATTTCTTTCAGTTCAACAGTATTTTCTTGGCCTCTGCTAGTGACACACTATGCTGTTAATATTCAAATAATAAACTGATTATATGAACAAATAAATATTTAAAAAGAATATATTAAATGCAAAGACAACATGTACTTTTAAATATCTGAATTTAAATATCATATATTTTAAATATATTTTATATATTTTATATATATATATATATATATATATTAAATATATAAAATATATATAAATATATATTATATATTTATATATATATATTTTAAATGTCAGTAACATGAATCATGTCTTTGTCACCACCTAGTGGTAGGAAACATAGTTGTTGAACACATGAATCTTGTACAACAAAACATGAGTTAGTTCTGGTTTAGCTCTGGTTACTAAAAATACTAATCCTCTTTTCTCCCTCTTTACAGATCAGTGAAAGGAGTGTCAGCGCAATCACGGAGACTGTGCAACCCGTTTACTGTGCTGTTTTGTTTGCTAAGATTCGGTCACATTTCTTAAATATTCATCTCGGGTTGCATTTTCAGTCTGTGTATATTTGGAATAAGAGGAGTTGAGTTAAGTGTGAGTAAAATTCAAAAAAATGCTTTACAACATATTTTTTAGCTTGGTTGTGTTATTGTCATGGTCCCTGCGGAGGCATAGAGTTTTGTGTGCGAGGGATAACCTGTGAGGAGTGAGGTACCGGAGCATGTGTGGACATTTTGTATTTCCCTGACCCTGTGGACCCCTGGAACCCTTTCCCCCCCACGTATATATATGTATACATGGTGTGGATTAATAAAGCACTGTTTAACTGTATCTCTCGGTGTGCGCCTGAGTCCGTCCTGCCTGCCTTGACAGTTATAGTGAAAATATTGTGTTGTAATGCAAACAAATGAAATTCAAAAAAACGATGCAATAAATAATTTTTCATGTAGCCACAAGATAATTCGTTTGATGTAATATAAATAAATGTGGAATCACTTAACAAATTTGTCAGGATTTCTCATTTGTCATGATTTAATGTTGCAGTCTTTGCTTTGTTTCATGATTTCTACAAAAGAAAATTAAAATTAATTAACTTCTAAATTTCATTTCCAGATACAAATTCTGTTTACATATTAAACCCCTTCTTTCTCTTGTGAAAAGAGATGTAATTAAATGATAATGAGGACATATTTAAAAAAAAACTAATCTGTGAAAACACAGAACAATTATTTATGGCATAATGATAATTTTGTCTTCTTTTCACCATTTATGTGAAGCCATTATATTGCTCCTTTTAGAAAAAAAGAAGCTACTTGGACCATGTAGGCTAAGTGTGTCTGTTTGGTCATGTTAATGGTCTTAATCTCCTATACTGAACATCACATGTTACATCCACAATAAAAATCAAACAGTAGATTTTTTTGACTAACTGAAGTTATATTTTCTGTTTCTCAAGTAAACAAGCAAAACATAATAAATTCATAATAAAATATAAAAATACAAGAAAAAATATTAGAAAAAAATGAACAGCTGTAACTTTAAGAAATACTGGTAGGAGCAGTACTGCCCCTCAGCATCCTAGTGGATGCACCTATGGTATTTCCATTTCACCAGGACTGGAACTCATGTGAGATTTTTTGTACATGCACCTATGATATGAATTTGCCTCTTCGTTCTCAAGATTCTTAGAAAAGTTGACCTCTAAACTTGGCCTTGAGGTCAAGGTCATCCGGATTCAAAGTGGTTTAAGACTTTTAGTAGCCAAAAAAAGTAAAAAAAAAAAAAAAAAGGTTTAGAACAGTTGTTTGTTTATTTCATAATTCATTTCTGACATGTATGTAATACATGTTTAAAAGCCTTTCTTCTCTGGATAATTAGAAGGGAACAGCAACTGTTAGAAATACGTTTTTAATAAAGTTTCTTTTCAATATTGATCGCAGTGTATAATCATAATAGTTAATATACTCCTCAATAAAAGGATACAAGCATTATGAAGTGTTAACTAAGAGAGACAGAAAGAGTTGAGTGTTGAAGGTAAATTGCTAAACGCTCAAAGAACACAATTTCAGACAGGACAGGCTGCTTAGCCTTGGGTGTATAATAACAGGATGCTCTAGTCAACAACAAATAGAGACTTCATTGTGTCAGTCAAAGCTTACTTTAACATGAAAATAAACATCCCTGGTAACAACTGTAAGAGAGTGGTTTTCTCACACAGGACAAGATCCCTGATTGGAGGTTTATGACCGTTGCCATGCAGAAGGACCTTGAGGAGTACAAATCAGGGAGTGCTAAGTGTAAACCATGGCATCCCCCTTAAAATTTATGTTCGTTTTTGTGCCTCTGAGAGTGGGATACAATGTATAAAAAGGGCTGTAATTTTGGTATTCAAAAGTATTACTACAATATTCAACTACAGCTGAAAGTCTGCAATTCAATAACACATCCAATGTTTGATTTAAAATCCACTGTGGTGGTGTAAAGAGGCAAAAAGTACAAAAATGGCATCATTGTCCAAATGCTTTTATATACTGTACACACTGGATAGGTTGCAAGGGCTAGTAGAAACGCCTCAATGTGCATTGTGCGAGCATGGCACCATATTGGCAGGCCACGAGTCAAAACAAACACACTGTGTTGGAAGGAAGATTGCTACAAACCATACATAAAAGGATCTCAAAAGAAAAAGGACGGTATAGAGACAAATTGCGTCCGGATGTAAAGAGACAAAAAAAGGCAAAAAATAGTGTGCATTGCAAATGTGGACCCATATGAAATACGGCCGTGGAGGAGAATCCTGAAGACCAACCGCTATTGACTTGCCATGATCTATTCTCGTACCTTGTCTGTGGAGTCAGGGCATACACGGTGAACCAATTTCGCAATTATAAATCTCTGGAGGCGCACATCCAATTCACCATGGATAGGATACAAGATTTGGTTATTTTTAAGCCTCTACGTTGTGAATACATCGTCATTCAAACAAAGGTAAGTAAGCTTGAGTACTGAGTACCCTGAACATTCAGATTCATTAATAAATTCATTCATGAGGGTAAATTACAGTGAGAACATGCGTAGGCTCTGTTAGATGGATAACATAGTGAGTTCAGTGCATTGATGTGACATTGTCCTGAAGGATTTAGTTATTCTCTATGGTTAAAGAAATTGAACAAATTAATTCATATTTATTATAAATAATCCTAATTATACATCTTGCTTCCTTGTTTGTGTCCTGTGTCACTAAAATACATTATTTTTTGGTTTTATACATTGATTAATGACCTGCAGAGTCTCCTTATCATATTAGGGGTCCCTAATTGTCACTTAAAGTCAAACTTTATGCTTTCTCCATCTTGACAGTGATTACATCCTTGCATTACATACTTTAGCTTCATTTTTTGCTGGCAGGTTTAAAAAACAAAAAACAAAACAAAACAAAAAAAACAGGCAGATTTAGAATATAACCAGTGATACTATAGATGATAAACTATAGATGGATACATAAAAAGAAAAAAATTGCATGTATGTGCTTACTTTGTTACATTTATGATAAATGGATTTGAAAGTAGATAAAACACATTTGTGTCGGCCTTGCTTCATTAAAGTTCTTGTCTTTAAATTAACTTTGTCTGTGTGTGTTTCAGGTCCTGCACTCTCAAAGACTCAATGAACCAGCATTGCAGCCATTGGTCATTGTGAGCATAACAGGGAAGGTTGAAGCCGACCACTGCACCTGTCACGGCCGGAGTCGCGGAGACCTGCAGCCATGTCACTGCTCTTCTGTTTAAAGTAGAAGTAACAGTGGTGATCCGTGGCACAAGGACTGTTACAGATGAACCTGCATACTGGGTTTTGCAGGGCAATATGACCAAGATACAGCCAGAGGTTGGCCATAAGATAGACTTCTACTCTTTAGCTGCCCAAAAAAAAGGCTCTCGATCAAAACATAAACAGACCATTCGTTGTGACAGGTAAAAGAAGCTGTCGTCAAAAAAAGAAATTCCACCTGCTACTATGGAGGAGTTGTCTCAACTGATGGGAAAATATTTCTCCAAGCACCGTGTTCTGAGTAACCCATGTTTTATTTAGGGGGTCTAGATTCATGCCTGAAGTGCATTGCCAAGTAAATAATTTGCATTTACTGAAAATGCACTAACTAAGTAACACTGTTCAAAAGTTGAATAAAGGAACAAACAAATGTTTTTCCTTTTTTTTTTTTTTTAATTAAAACCACTTTGTAGAACATCACATCAATGTAGAATCAATGTCATGTATAGTTTACAAATGACAAAATGCTCACATAAAATCATGACAGCATTTATATAATATCACCCACTACTAGCATTCTGTAATTTACTGGCTCTTTTGAAAACCTATCACTACATATACAGCACAAGACTTATTTAACAAGAGCATTTTTCCCTGGTTTCACTACCACACTGGGGCACATGATCACCAAAACACAGCAAACCTTCACCATCTTATCCATAAGGGTACCGTATAAGGGTCACCTCTTCACCCTCATATGGAATGTCTGAGGTTGAAGCAGAGAAGTTAGAAGATTAATGATGCCATTGTGTTTTCTTTTTCCAACCAAGAGAGTTTGCTTTTGATCTTCTAATATAAAATAAAACACATTATAAAACACAACATTTAAAAAAAAAACAATAAAAAAAATTTAAGTAATTGTAAATGTGGCAATTGGAGCCAGGTGGGCACAATTTTCTCAGTTTTGATTGCTGTCAATGACAAATAAATAAAAGATCCTTTGTTCTAGTTTCTTTGCTAGTGTGGGTTTTTAACTTTTTACCCCCCTAAGAGTGTATAGTTGAACCTTAAAAAAAAAAAAAAAAAGGAGCCACGTTCTGGATTTCCAAACACGGGTGAAAAAATTAGAAAAAAAAGAGAGAGAAATTACCAGAACTAGCACAAAACCGTAGTGCATGATAACAGAATGAAAATGCTTCAACTTAAGTTAAAAGGTTACGAGAATAAAAGGAGGAAATAAGAAAAAGCTCCGAAATAAGCAGAGCTGCCGTAACAGGCTGCCACACAAGAGGGCGCCGGAAATAACAAGACTGTTATTGACTCAAACCTACATATGTGCCAAAATAGTCTGCACAGGAAGTATGACATACGTTATATCTTTCTGCAGACCTGTGATGCTCGGTCAGTCAGGCTAGACAGCATGGAGATGAAAACATTTTTCACCTGTCTGCGTGAGTACTGAGTGTACCTATATTTATTCACCAATAATTCATCAATTAATTTTTTTTTATTCTTAATATATAGTTGTCATATATTATACATAAAAAATGTATCAAAGAAGAATTGTTAGAGATTAAATGTTTACAACATGAGCAATAACTTTCTTTGTGCCTGGAATTATTTAAATTTCATAAAATGGGCTTAAAAAGTGTTTCTTTGGGCCATAATATACATGATATTACAATGATATTACTATGTTGACACATATCTTTGGATCCAAGCATCAACAGCATGACTGATGTACTGCTCTCTTTTTCCTCCAGTCCCGAACATGTTCTTGCTTTTGACTGCACACTGTTCTCACAGTTACGCTTCAAAAACTGGTGAGAAGTTAAGTTTTGCAAAAACAGATGCATATTTGAATTTTGCTGAACTGCTTTGCAAGGCTAATTATTTCTTACTGCTCTAAAGTCACAGTCAAAACCCCTATCCTAGCTGAATATCTTTCATTATCACATGGTTAAAAATTTATAAAAAATTTCAAATAAAAGAAATTTAGTTCATGGACATGTATTTTGTTTTTTAAATTCCAAATCATTTAATCATTAAAGTTTCTCAATAAAAAATGGGATTCACTGTTCAAAGTGTTTTAACACAAAATATATGTGTATGGGTATGTATATATGTAACACGTATTCATTATGAGGTGTTCAATGTTTTGTGTACCCATAAAAAAGTGTCACTAAGTTCTTAAACTTTGGCCTTTCACTTGAACAACAGTCATTCTTGGACTACCCGTTTCAGATGAAACTGCTAATTAGACATTTGATATCAGTAAGTGTATCGAGTGATCAAAAAAATAATGACATAAAAAAAAAAAAATTATAACCATATAAGAATTGTGGATAATTAAATAAAAACCTTAATTTCATATGCTCTTTTTTTTCTTTTTTCAGATCCAGATATTCTCACTGTCTTCCCAACCAGACTGCAGTTCTTTGAGTATGAGTCCATCTCTTTTAGCTGTGATGGTTTAAATCACCTGGCTAAATGGAGAGGGGTAAGAAATATTGAAGATTTCATTCCAACATGTACAAATTACACAGTGACGCCAACAGTGAACTGCACCATAAATAATGCTTTTGAAACTGACACTGGAAAATACTGGTGTGAAGATGAAGAAGGATGGAAGAGCAATGCTCTCAGCATCACTGTCACTAGTAAGTTTACAGCATCTAAAGAATTTAATTTAAAAAGACCCACAATATATTCAAGAATGGTGATGGAAGGATAATGAAATCAGAAGTAAATCATCAAATAACCAACTCAATTGTGGCCAGCAAGTGATGATAAAGTTAAGGGGATATTAAAAAATGTCCAATGCTTACTGCAACAAGTACACATCTCCAATTGTTACATCTTGTAGGATAGCTTTATTGATTATTGAATACAGCTCCCCTTTGCCAAGTTTTACAACTTTATTACTAAATGCAGAGAAATTCAGAAAAGTTCTATCAAAATTTAACCGGACCATAAATTGCTGGTCTGATCAGTTCATTCCCGTACAATAGTATTACATTCATAAGGTTTTTTAAGTGTTACAACAGCAGAATTCCAAGACATTTCCTTTAAATATTCAATCTTCCAATTTGAGGCAGTGCTAAAAATGTACTTATTTTGAATAAATTATCCCAATGTTAAGTCAAATTGCACGTTTAGTGAACTTCATTTATTGCATTTATATATATTGTTTGAATGTTATTAGTAAAGTAATGCATAACTAGTTATCTTGGCAGCGTCAATAATCACACTTGGTTATTCACGATGCCCCAGCAATACATATTTGCTTTCTTGTCTGTGATAAATATTGCCTGGTAACATCAGGTCTGGTAGGGAAACGTTTCATTAAGTTCTTTCGCACTGATTTCTACATCTGTTTTCGAAAGGACAGATTTTAGCTGTGTGCTAAATATCACTGTAATAGTGACATTGTTGTAAGTGTGATGCCAGTGCAAGAAGGCTTCTTGTGGGGTTTGTGAAGCAGATTAAATTAGACAGACTCTTAAAATACACAAATATTCTGCTTGTAAATGCTGTGAACCTATGAATAACATCTACAACAATTTATTAAACACTGTTTTTTTTTTTCATTGTACAATTAATAAGTTTGTATTTTGTTATAGCTCCTATTTTAGAACTTGTAGATAGTCTTTTTGTCACTCATGATAACTATCTCTGCTTCAATTTCTCTTTTTTTTTTTCTTTTTTCAGTTGGTTCTGTGATCCTGGAGAGTCCTGCTGTACCTGTAATGGAGGGGAAAACTATCAACCTGTACTGTAGAAAGAAGGGAGCTTCTCTAAACCAAATAGCTGATTTCTATAAAAATGACTTAAAAATTGGGACCAGCTATTCTGGGAAAATGACCATCCACAATGTTTCCAAATCTGATGAAGGGCTCTACAAGTGTACCATCTTGGAAGCTGGAGAATCACCAGAAAGCTGGTTGATTGTGATAAATAAGACTCTGGAAGAACAAAACCAAGAAGGTAATACTTATTATTAATGTTCATCTTCTGTAGTCTAAACCCTCTTGTTAAGCCTTATCATTTCATGGTTCACATGCAGTAATTTCACTGCAAAACAATTTTGGAAAAAAAATAAAAACAAAAACAAACTCTTCATTGTTTTGTTTTGAGTTTGTTTTGTTTTTGCAAGAAACTATTAGATCCCAGGTGAGTCACAAATAGAAACATTTTAAAGTTACAGCAAATGAAACTGCCAATGAAGATTTCTGCAACGTTCTGATGATTACCCTGAATTTAGAGAGAATTTGAATCATTTTTTTACACTTCTTTTTGTCTTTTTTACACTACTTCATATTATTACATAATAGATACACTGATAATCTGTCTTGCCTCTTTAAAGATTTTCAGTGTGTTTAGTTTTGGTTTGTGCTGTGTCTCATAGTACCGTGTCACAGTTGTTAATTAAACAGTCATGTGATATAAATATTTTGTCAGTGTGACGTAAATAGAGGCCAGACTCTCACTCACATGCATTTATATACAGTGAATAGCAAAAGAGTTCAAAAAAGTCAGAGCAGTTGGAAGGTCCAGTTTCCACAGGGCTTAAATTGAGACAATGTCAGTTTTCTCACAGAATCCAGAGTCAGTCTCACCACTTGATGTCTCATAAACTCCAAATCTTGCACACAGTGACAGACTGGTGAATATAACTTCACAATAATTTCAAAAAACTGCAGCAGTAGTGCTTTAGAAACTGCTTTCAGGGAAATGATCCAGAAAAGCCTGAGCCACTGCTGCTTCGTTATGAAGTTGCCAAATGAGATCATCAGGACAGGTGTTTGATCGCTACCAGCTGTCTGACTCTGAAACTCACACACCTGGTGAAAACTCCTTTGCATAGGTCTTCCATTAGGCCAGTGCATACACACACACAAATGGGGAAAATGGAGACACGGACTTGAAACAGAAGCAGAAGCCAAAAACACAAAGAGAAGACTGAGGGAACAGGAAGAAAACTCATACAGGAAGAAGTCATTGATGACTAGACTGAAGATCTCAAATAATATAGTACAGAACTAACAGGAACAGAAGAAAATCATACACAAGAAAATAAACATAAAACATATAATATAGACACAAGCCCTCTCTTCAAAATAAAAACATTGTGTTGATAAGACCCAGTAAAAGACCCAGTGACTATAAAATATTCATAAACTCTACTTTAATCAGATATCACGGTGACCCTGGAGAGCCCTGCTCATCCTGTGATGGAGGGGGAAACTGTGGTTCTGAGCTGCCTGAACGAGACGTCTGCAAACCTTCCAGCTGTCTTCTATAAAGATGGCCTCTTCATTGGGACCAGCTCTGTGGGAAACATGACCATCCACCAAGTCTACAAGAGTCATGAAGGACTTTACAAGTGCACAATATCTGGAGTAGGAGAATCATCAGAAAAATGGCTGTCTGTTAGAGGTGACACATAAACATGATTCAAAATATCAAAATAAGGATTTTGTGCTTGATTGTTGTGTCTGTTTAACCATAAATAGCTATTTACAGCACTTATATTGAACTCTTCAGTTGTATTTTGTAATACTGTTGCTTTAAAACATCAGAGAAATTTGGATAAATTGTCTACACATTTGTTGTCTGTCATGGCATACAGTCTAAGCTTTATTTTCTTAATAAGTATATGACCCTATACATAAAATTAACCCTACCATTACATTACAAATTGCGGATTACAGTAAGAGAAGTTTAATGTGTCCCAAGAAGACAAAATGGTAAGAAGTAAAAAGAAAAACATGTAAATGAGTTTTGTGTGACATATGGTGACGTGGTGTCGTTGCAGGGCTTCCCAGAGAGGCATGTTTTTGTTCGGACCAATTCTTTCACCTCCTCCTCCTTTTGCGGGTCGTCCTAACTATTGTGATGGTAGCTCTGCTGATACTGCTTGTGGGACTCCTTCACTGTGGGAAACTCGGACCAAAAAAGAACTCATAGATTGATGAATCAATCATAATCAACAAGAAATCACCATCAAGCACATAAACACTTTTATAAGTTTGGTTACTACAGTTTTACTGTTGTTCTTTTATTTTATTACATTTAATCTATTGTTGTTTAAAATACATTTGCATTGCATTTTGACAATGCGAGAGACTCAAAAATTATTTTATTTCTGCAACTACCTTAAAAAAGAAACAAAAAAAAAAGACTAACTTCAATATGTGAGTGAATATGACTATGACTGTTGATGTTTGCAAAGCAGAATAGATATAACCATTATATAGTCACATGTATATTTTTAAAGGTGTGCACTGAGTTCTTGCAGCATGTGTTACCCAAGGTTTTATTTAGTGGCTGCAGCTCATCAAACGCAAACCGCAGAAGTAACAGACACACAAATGACCCTCCTAGACATAACAAAATGTTTATAGAAAAAGAAAACTGTCTCGGTTGATTAATATAGCTTGAGAAAACTAAAAGAATACACATATTTTAGATATATATAATTACTAGTGCTGTCAATAGATTAAAAAAATGAACTAATTAATCACACAATATTCTGTAATTAATCGCGATTAATCGCAATTACTTGATCAATAGCCTGGTTGCATTGCATTTTATATTTAAGCTTGTAACTGACATTTATGCAATATAATGAAGCAAATGCAGAATAAACACAAAGAATGTTAAATGCTTAAATTCAAAGATAATTTGAATAGTTTTCTTCAGTCTTTTAACACAGGTTCTCTGTGTGAAATACAACTTTAAAAAAAACTATATACACTAATATGCAAGAATAGACTAATATATAATATATATTAGTGCTGTCAAACAATTCAAATGTTTAATGAGATTCATCACAGGGTTACAGTGGATTCACTTTGATTAATCATGATTAAATATCATTCATTTTTATTCTACATTAATTGCTTTTCATTTTGCAAAAGCAAACAGACTTGAGAAAAAAGAAAATATACACACTTAACATGTTTATTGAACATCTTGAACATTCATGTTAACAAAAAACATTTATCCACTCGCTCTCTGTCACTCGAGGAAGCTAATGCTGGTTTGAATGAAATGATCAGTCTGCCTATAGAAATATCATTCATACATCAGCCAGAATACTGTAGATAGATATTCAAACCTAATGCAGTGGCCTCTGTGCTCTAATGACCATATATGCAATAAAATGTAGCATTCTTAGAATACTGCATTGAACGTGAAATAACTTGTTAATTACTTCCCAGTGATTTGCTTTGGTATGGCTGAGCTGTTAACATAGATTAAAAACACACTGATAACGTAAAGGATGTTTATTAAGGAAATAATGACAATGATGACCAGATGGAGTTTACTGTGTTTTACAGATGTAGAAACTGTCGCACATCTGTTCTAGCCTATAATACATAATGTCATAATGTTTTGATTAAAAAACATATTTGGATGAATAAAAGAAAGAGATATTATTAAGTTATTTATTCAACAGTGTGCACATCACAACTATTAAACAAAACTGTACAACTAAAAAAAAAAAAAAAAGTTAAAAAAAAGACACCAAAAGACCAATTAACTTCTCAAAACGATTATTTCCTTCTCTGAATTTTTTTTTTTTTTTTTAAGTAAAATCATATGACAAACTAAATTAAAAATCTCTTCATGGTTACCACTTAATGTTTATGATATGGTCTGTATCTTACTGGATGTACTGCCTTTTCGTCCTTATGTATAGCAAATACCAAAGCACATTTAGCTGCTTAAATATTTTTCTATATGTATTAGCAAGAAAATAAATCAAAACTTAAATAAACTGCTGTTTAAGCATGCAGTCTACTGAGTGGTGGTTTTTACTTTCATAGTAAATTATATGGAAAAAAAAAAAGTATTGAGCCACACCTCTTACTTTTTGAATTCATGTGTTTTCAATCCCATTGCCACAGATGTGTAAAGTTTGCCTCAAGAAGTATGTCAAGTAATGGGTCGGACGAAACAGCTCAGTGAATTAGACAGAGAAGATTTATGGATGTAGCGAAGGAGGTTGGTGTGACAGAGGAGGATAGAGATAGAAATAGATGGACACAGATGATCACTCCCTAAATGGTGCAGCTGAAAGACGAAAGGTTCTGAAATAAACACACTATATGAAAGCATACTGTCACTGATTAATTCTCTTGTCTTCTCTTTTCCAACATCTTATGAGTCTCCATTTCTTCTTTTGGCTCTGCTTGTCTCAGTCTTGTTCCATCTGAGCTACAGCGTGGTTTGTCTGAATCCCTGTGCACAGAGAAAGGATATTTACTTTAGATTAATCTTTACTTTAAACAATGGTTACTTGTATGCTGTGGCATTTGAGCCACTCTTCATTCTCCAGGTTTGCCTTTGAAAAATACCTTTGGTCTGCCTTTGTGATAAATGCTACTACAACAAAGTATATAAAACCGCCCCCAACATGTCCGGCTGGATAACCACTGCTCATCTACCATCACAATGAACACCGGTGTACCACAAGGCTGTGTGATGAGCCCTTTCCTCTACTCCCTCTTCACCCACGACTGCAGACCTGCTGATGGTTCCAACACCATCATTAAGTTTGCAGATGACACCACGGTGATTGGCCTCATCAGTGGCAACGATGAGGCCGCCTACAGGGAGGAGGTGGATCGTCTGGCTGAGTGGTGCGACAGAAACAACCTGCTGCTTAACACCGAGAAGACCAAGGAGCTCATCGTGGACTACAGGAGGAATGCTGACCCACATCCACCCATCCACATTAAGGGGACGGCTGTGGAGCGTGTGAGCAGCTTCAAGTTCCTGGGAGTCCACATCTCCGAGGATCTCACCTGGACGACCAACTGCTCCAAGCTGGTCAAGAAGGCTCACCAGCGCCTCTTCTTCTTGAGGACTCTGAGGAAGAACCACCTGTCCTCAGACATCCTGGTGAACTTCTATCGCTGCACCATCGAGAGCATCCTGACCAACTGTATAACAGTCTGGTACGGGAACTGCTCTGCCTCGGACCGGAAGGCGTTGCAGAGGGTCGTGAAAACTGCCCAGCGCATCGCCGGAGCACCACTTCCTGCCATAAAAGACATCTACAGGAAGCGGTGTCTGAAAAGGGCTGGGAAAATCATCAAAGACCCCAGTCACCCATCACATGGACTCTTCACCCTCCTGCCCTCTGGGAGGCGCTACAGGAGCCTCCGGACTAAGACCACCAGGTACCGGAACAGCTTCTTCCCCACAGCTGTCAGACTCCTGAACTCTGTCTCCTGACATCTGACCCACGTTAAACTCATGGACTGAACATACACACACCCACAATGGACAACTGTACCCTCAAACACACAATAATAACATGGACTGAACCACCACTCACAACCACCAGCACTTTATATAGCCTCTGTAGAATTATCCACATATCTCACTTATCTTAACTGCACTACTGTATAGCTCTGTGTAAATAATCATTCTGTACATTCGATAATCTTTAATCCTACAACTGTTTACAACTTGCATAGTTCCCATTTCTGTATAGCTGTATATCTCAGATTCTGTAAAGTTATTTATTTCATATTCTGTATAGTTTTTCATATTTATATCCTGTTCATAGCCTGTACATAGCTTGTACTCACTACAGCCTGTACATACTTATAGTTATAGAATATTCACAACATACTTCATACCGTGTACATTATAACATACCATAATAGACCCATTTCTGTAATATACTCACATATCTATATTATTGCTAATATATATTGTAATATATCTATATCACTAAAGCACTTCTGGATGGATGCAAACTGCATTTCGTTGCCCTGTACCTGTGCATGTGCAATGACAATAAAGTTGAATTCTATTCTATTCTATTCTAAAATGAGTCATTTTGCAAGAGCAGCTTGAGGAGCTGACAGGAGCAATGGTTTATGACAAGAGGAAACAAAGGATTGTAAAGAGGAAGGCAGAAACCTCTTTCTTCCTGTATAAGAAAACAGGACATTTGGTGGTGTAATAAATTTGTCAGCCTCATTTTTTTTTTTTCACTTTACTGCTTGATGGTTTAGAAAAAAATCTGTTTGGGTTGATAATACACAATCTGGTCATCCACAACGTTAAGACTCAAAAAAGACATCTTAAAGTATGATGCATTCAAATGTGATCCTAAGAGGACATGAAAAACATCTTTAATTGGCCAGTTCTGAGTGGACTGTTTTACTATCGTGTACTACTGCAGCATCATGCTGCTAATGTCTTTGAGACCCCAATCAGCGTCAAGTGAATGAGCATTATTGACATCCTGAGATTTTCTTGATACTAAAAAACAGGTCTGAGCACTCTTACTCATCACTTCACTGTAAATCAATCACTGAGCTGCAAGAAAAGAAAACAATTTTTAAATTATTTTGCATACGACTTACTGATCTTTTTCCTTCTCTGTATCCAGCCAACAAAGATCACCAGAAGAATGCAGAAAAGTGAAATAACAAAGAGAGTGAGCAGACTGACACACTGCAGGATTTGGCGGGGCCGTGAAAAAATAATCTGAAACAATAAAACAGAAAATAATGAATCACATCCCAATAACACAATCAACAGTCGTATATGTGTATTTGATTTCTTTTTTTATATGACCTATATTTTTGCCAATATTTTAAAGAATAAAGACAATAAAAGGGATTTGCTTCAAATATCACCAAAAGCAGGACCAAAAATTGTGTTGCCTTTCTGTTCTGAGTAAACATTGTGTTTGGACATGACCACACTGTATGGATGTGCATGTTCACTATGTGACCTGAGTTTCATCATGTTTTTACCAGAAATGTAGATGTGTGTCTCTCTGCTCTGGTTGGTGTTCCTCTGTTGGACTCTGCAGGTGATGTTGTTGCTGTGTCTCTTCTCCACAGTCACTCTGCTGCTGACAGTATAGAGGTCATCAGGACCTCTGAGGGTCTCTGTAGGTCCAGCAGAGAGGAGGTTTCCCTCACCGTCCAACCACAGCAGCTCAGGCTCTGGATACCAGCCTGCAGACTCACACTGTAATGCAACTCCAGTCTTGGCTTTTTGAACACGCAATATTACAGGTAGGGATACAGCCCCTAAGATGAAGCACACAATATTCCTTTGGCAGAGTGCACCATGATTTCATTAAGAGGAACTCCAAATAAGAGATCGATTTGGCTGCACATTTACAGACTTTTTCATATGAATAGAAACTACTTTTCTGTTATATAATGCTAATGTCTGGCGATACTTTGTATTTGAGTTTAAGCTTAAACCACTTCTTTGATTGATAAATATCAGATATTTCTTACCAACAATGAGCTCCATTAAAGTTTCACCCATATCTGGAAGGAAGCATCTATATCTTCCCCTATCAGAAAGTCTCACTTTAGACAGATTCAGTGAAATGTCTCCAAGCTTTAATTTATGAAGGGATACTGTTGTTCTTCCTTTGTAGGAGGGATTCTTTTTGCTTTCCAGTTCACCACCATCACGCCACACATAAACAAATCTGGGATCCAGCTTATATTTTGTCCACTCCACCGTCTTGTCTGAGGCACTTATGGAGGAGTTCAAATAGCATGGCAGTATGACGTCATCACCCACTAAAGCAACTATTGGGTGAGATGAACCAATTACCTGAATGGTACCTGAGACAGGAGAAAGAAAAATAATAATTATTATTTTTTTGGTTTAGAGACTGTAGAGTTAGAACTCTGCTCTGTTAGAGTTGGGTGACAGAAAGTGTTCGATCATGAATAGTTATTTTTGAATATTTAAAATTAAATATGAGAACAGTGGAATGTGATAAACTGGTAGCCACTGCTTTGCAAATGAAACTAATCTGAAAACTGCGACTGACTTTCATATTTGCTTTTACAAACAAAATGCTTCAAGATAACTTTGTGGATTCACTTAGTTACCTTTAGTAAAGGAAGAAGGGAGTTGGGCAAACACCATCAATAACAGCAACAAATGGGTGTTTAAAGCAGAATTCATTCTTCAGAAAACACATTCTGGATTCTGAAAAACAAATAAATTCCTTTTTTAAATTTTAGAAATAGGCAAAAATTTATTTCAGAAAAGGGATAAATATATATATATCTATCAATCAAAGCATTTCTGATAAGGATATTTAACCCTTTAATTAGAATTTACACCATGTCACAGTTTGGCTGAGGTAGACTGTATGTATAGTAAAAAAAGGACTCAAGTGCAGACCAAAACAGAATGTGAAACGTAACGCGGATTAACAAAAAAACAAGCCATTTATTAAGGTTGGCAAAAATAGATACAAACAAAGGGCAAGGGTGAAACTAAAGAATAACGTTAACTGGGTGAACTAAAATTAAAACATGAAAAAACCTTGAACATGAAGACCTTGCATACCTGGAGACACGATGTGGACTAGCAAACAACCTGACAAGTACTAACTGGAAACACACGGACTAAATACATACAGGAGGATAATGAGGGAAGTGGGAACACATGGGGAAACAGCTGACACACATGCACAGAACAACATCACAGGGGAACCGTAAATCTAAACACAACACAGGAACACAGGACCTCTTCAAAATAAAACAGGAAACATAATGAAACGCAGACATGACAACATGAACTTGACAACAAAAGATATGAAACACATAAAGGACAAGGGGGACTTAACACAGGGGTTGAAAACACAAGGGGGAAGTTAAAAAACAAATGAACTTAGAAAACCCAGTGAACTTAAACATAAACCATAAACCTCCAAATAAACTTAAACTCAAAACGCCTGGTCAAAAGACCCAGGATCGTGACACACCATTGGGTTGTTAGAAACAAGAAAATAGTCCAGGCATGTTTATATACAACTATGCAGCTTAAAGCTTGAAAAACTATCTTTAAGTGTTTTGTCCGTCTTAATCTATCTGAATATATCATTTTACAACTATTAAGTAACTTTTACTGCATTCCATATACAGTGTCCTATATACATCCATGTGTGCTTACTTGCAATTGTTTGACAGATCAGACACAAATTTTGAGTTGGGCAAAAGTTAAATTAGAAATGAACAGTTACTTACCCGCTGCAGTCCTTCCAGAGTCCTTCTTTCAACTACATCACTTTTTGCAGTTGGTTTAGTTTAAGATAACCATGCATATTTGCATGTAACCATGACACAGTAAAATAATGTAGAAGCATCACCTTCAAGTTAAAATGTAACCGGATACTAACTTTAGCTTTTGTTATATTCTCTCAGACTTATAAATACAAAATTTACAAATGCAGAATACACAATATCCAAATTTAGGGATGAAAAAAAACATATTATAGATCTAAGTGTACCCCATTAGTCCCTCCTTAAACCGGGTTTCGGCACCAAAACTGTCGCGGTTCGAATTTTGAGGAAGAGACTTACGACTGAACGTCCATAGTGGGTCAACACAAATAATCGTATAAAAACACCTATATGTTGTGAAGATAGGCTCTGTAAGGTTCTTTTGATTTGGAAGGAAAATAAGCATAGTCCTAGGAGGGGTCCAAAAAAGGGATTTATTAAACACACACAGTTACACACCGTTTCAGTGCGGGAAGGTGAACTTCTTCGTCTGCCCAAAGACAGAAAGCTTTATAGCCATTATGACGTCAGAAGAATTCCCATATCTCCTTCTATGTTCAGAACAACAAGACTTCCCAGAATTGAACCAGATGTTTCCACTCATGTTTCCTGGGAACCTAGCCAATAGTGTACATGAGTGTGTGTATTTTGTGAAATTGTGGGTTCAGGCTAAAAAGAGTTCAATGTCCTTATATGACTTTACTACGGGCTCCCTGGACCTGCAGCTTCTGCTGGATAGAGTATTTGTATTATAGCAGATGTACTAAACCATGATACATGATAATATTGATGATAAACTGATACAGACTAATGAAGTAATGATGAAATAATGACAGTGCCTTATGAATGATACACAGTGACAGTAAAATAACATGTTTTTCTTGACAATGTCAATAAATGAGCTCAAACAGAATAAGTCTTACAGTAAGACCATATCCATATAGTTCAAATAGCAAATGCTTTGAATTTTTAATTTTATTTATTTGTATAACAAAGTTAGAATATAAAGTTGTGAAAATGCTTTTGAATTGTCCTGTCCAAACTGATATGGGTGACATTAATTTGTAAATGACTGATGAATAAATGTGTACTTTAGGCATACAGACAGTTCAAAAAAGCAGCAAAGCAAAGAAGTCGTGCACCATTTAAAATCATGTTTAGCAACCAGTTTCACAGTTGTCATTTTAGTAGGAACCCCAGAAGGACTGTTGTTAAACACTATGCCCTGTAGAGGTCACTGGATCATTTTGTATGTTATTAACAACACAAATCCACTGTGAGCTATAATGTATGAGCTATGACAACCAAGTCACATGATATGATTTGCAATTACACATTGAATTCAGTACTGAGGGATTATGATGCTTTAGTTAGTTTGTAGTACTTCAGCCCTTTAAAGGCCTACTGAGGTGATTTTGGGCTGAACAGGTATAAGTACAAGATCCAACCCCAGGATAAGGCCTCATGAGTAGAAAGATAACGCCTCTATACTTCAGCAGTCAAACAGGAAGAAGTGGTCTTCAGTTATGCTAAACACTTTATTGGTCTGAAATTCTGTCAGCAAGACAACATGGAGGTTCCACTTTTCTGTGTTCGACTGTGTAAGTACTGAGTTTGTTATACGTTCCAGTTTTCCTTTAGCTGAGGGAAAAGTCAGTGTCATGAAAACCTGAGTTATGTTTACAGAAGGAAGCATCAGTGATATTGAAAACATTTAAATTAAAATACAAAAATTTAAATAACTCAGCGGATTCGCCAAACTGTTGTTCCAAAGTATATAACTACTTATGTCTACTAAATTTTACAGGCATGCTAAAGCTGATTTTATCTCCAATACTTTCAATTTTCCTAAAACTATTAAAATATCCACAAGAAAATAGTCAGCAATGTAGAGTAGTATGATTTTACCTGACTTTACAAACTTGACAAAAAGCATTTGATATAATTTTGTTTTCTTCTTATTCATTTTATTTGGACTTCAGGGGGTACAGCTGCTTTTTCATGCATGTTATCTAGAAGCTGTAATTATTTCTGGTGCTGACAGCACTTTAATGAATCATCATGTTGGTATTAAACGTAAAGTTTCACCAGAAGAGTTTTAGCATTCCTTCGCATTAATTCTACAAGTATCACAATCTCCAAATGTGAGCTAAACTCTAATTTTTCTAGACAAAAAAAGGCATTTAGATGATTTTGGTGAAGACTCCTGTCTATTGCAGCATTGAGACTAAATGCAAAGCAGTGTATGATACCACATAAAGTCTGATATGAAGGGATGCAAATTTGTGTGGTGAGCACATTGTCAGAAATGCTAGTCAAGACCTTTGCAGAGTTTCCACACCACACACTGTCTCTATATTCATATTACTATACTCGTTCAATCTTTTTTAATGTTAGTGTTTCAGCCTGAGAAACTATCTGCACTATAACCACAATACTGCCAGAGCTGTGTGAAAAGAGGCTCTGAAATTGCTTTAGTAACAACTATTCAATGACTACCAGGGTCATGACTTTTTAAATCCTGTAGAGCCTAAAATTTAAATATGTCTTAATATAGATCAAAGTACAAGTGTAAAGAAAGACAAGAATAAAGATTCAGTAAGGTAATACTAGTAGTTATCCATCCTACTCCACTTATCCAACTCAGGGTCATAGGGGTGCTGGAGCCTGTCCCAGCTGTCTTAGGACAAAAAACAAAGTACACCCTGGACAAGTCGCCAGTCTGTCGCAGAGCTAACAAAGAGAGACAGACAACCATTCACATTCATGCCTATATGCAATTTAGAATCACCAGTTAACCTATCCCCACTAACTACATGTGTTTGTACTGTGGAATGAAGCCGGAGTACCTGGAGAGAATCCACACAGAAAGGCCCTGGCCTGATGATGGAACTGAACTCAGGCAACAGTGCTAACCACTGCATCACTGTGCTGCAATACTAATTATCTATTCATTATTTTCATTTATTAATATTAGTTTAACAAATCCATCCATCCATGTGTATCCGGGTCAAGGACATCAGTCTAAGCGAGCAACACCTCCTTTTCCTAAACCATTTCCTCTAGTTCCAAAACCAGCTATGGAACATGATTGCTACAGTATGACTGAAACATCTCATCTATCTACCTCATCTAGATGCACTGATATGATCAGCTTAATAAATATATTTATACTTTAAATTTTATATGAGTGGTTCTGAAAGTGTGGGCGGTGCCTGCAGGTGGGCTGTGGAGGTACTGCAGGTGCTTACTGTTAAAACAGTATAAAAAAGAATCTATTGTTACTTATTTAACATAAGCCATAGCATAAGATTTTTTTCCCTTTTTCTGATTCCTAGCAAAGAATATATTCAAAATGCCCTCCAAAGTGTAACAAAGCCACAACATCATCTTACTGAAGGGATCAAATTGAGTTTTCCTTATCACTTATTTTTAATGCTTTTTTTTTTTTTTCGTTTTTTCTTCAGTGATAAATATGTGGCTGCTGCTGGTGACACAAGTATGGGATGTTTGTGATGCTCAAAGAGTTTGTAAGTGAAAATAAATGTAATTATTTTGCATGAATAACATTAGCCGGGATTGTGGGTTTTGGTTTGACAATTTTCACTTGGTGCATATTTAATGGTCCTGTCTCCCTCGTTGTTGTTCAATGCAGCTTTTCCTCATGTTGTTCCAAACACTTCTCAGCACTATGAATACAGCACATTGTCTTTTAACTGTAAGGAGTTTGACGTGTCTCCTGGATGGAGCCTAATGAGGAAGGTGCCAACCGAAAGTACAGCATGTGGGACTAGTTGGGGAGTTTTCAGTGGGTACATTTGCATCTTCAAACATGTTTTTATGGGAGACAGTGGGCAGTACTGGTGTGAGAGCAGAGATGGAAAGAAAAGCAACGCCGTCAACATCACCATTACACGTAAGTTTACTATACCTGTGTTCACTAACATGCATATTTAAAGGATAGAATAGAATAGTCCTTTGTCACTGTAAATGTACAACGAAATTCTGAGTGCTCCACACCAACTATGTTGGAATAAAATATTAATAAAATATATTACTGAATAAATTACTGAATTGGATTGCAAAAAGTATATTCTTATTAGTACACCACTAAACAGAAGGCTTGTTGAGAAATCTGCTAAATGTTCTGATTATTATGTGATATCTGTTAAATGCTCGTAAGTGACATAATTAAATGCTGGTAATAGTATTTTTCCTCTGCCCGCAAAAGTGCTCAAAACCTATAAATTACATGACAAAGGATTATGTCTTTCAAACACACGATTTCCCAGGGTGCTGTAGTAATTATACCATATGTTATAATTATACTAGCTGGTCCTGTGATCCTGGAAAGTCCTTTACTTCCTGTGATGGAGGGAAACACTGTGAGTCTGCGCTGTAAAAACAAGACAGCTTCTACCAATGCGTCTACTTCCATTGCCTTCTATAAAAATGGCCTCTTTATCAAAAACATCTCCACCAGCACTTTGATCATCCACAATATTAACAAGTCTCATGAAGGACTCTACAAGTGCAAAATCTCAGGAGTTGGAGAATCGCCTGAGAGCTGGCTGGCTGTCAGAAGCAGAGACAACACCGGTGAGAGCACTTTTTTTTGGATGTATTTTTTAGAGGCATTTTAGATGTGAGACTTAAACTGTATATAAAATGAGTACTTACTGCCCTCATTGAATGTCAATATCAAGATAGATAAACAGTTCTTCAAAATGAGATTTTGTCTCTCTAAAACTGCAAAACACGAGAAATGGCATAAATTGTGGTCTTTTATATTACACAACATAGTTTAAAACCTTATCTCAAAGTCAGGTTAACATAACTGTCAGAAAATAGTAGAAAAAGTTGGCTTTTTTCCCAGTCACTAAATGCTAACACATTATGGAAATTCCTATCATCAGCATTTGCAGCCTGACAACATGACAGTCCAAAAAACTACTTTACATCCCTTATTTAACATAAACTCATAGTATGCTAGAGGCATATATTCCCCATGCTTTATGAGAAAACAACTTTAGAACTTTTAATCTGCCCACTGCTGCCATTCTAATTCTTATTGTTTTAACTGCACACACTTGGGTTAACAAGCCCAGCTCCTTCCCCGAGTGGGGTGGTGGAGCTACTACACACCAGCAGTGACAGCTCAACATAGCTTCTCGGTCTGGAAAGAGATGCAGAAGAGCCTTTGAAGAGCCAATAGTCATGTCCTATTGGCTACACAAATGTTAAGGCCATCTTTGGAAAAACAACAACAACAACAACAAAAACAAACAAACACAAAATTGGACATTTTGGAAATATTAAGTACGAGTGTTGTTGTTTTTACAGATTATCACATGGTGACGCTCCTTTGTTATGATCAGCTTCCTGTTCTCCTCTACCTCCTCATAAGGACTGTTGGCACAGTTTTATGGGTCGCTCTGCTGCTGTTGGTATTAAGAAAATGTCAGCCTTGGAACAACTGAGGAAGAAAATGAAAAGTGCAAATTGCAAAGGGAATAACAACTGTTGCATCAATGTATAGAATTTTCAAAAAGTAGAGGGAAGGAAAACATTTTTTGTTGTCACCAAGGTTCTGTAGCAAGACAATTTTTTTTCTAAGAACATATTAACTAGTCTATTGATGCTTGGTGAGAAAGTCTTAATCAGTCAATACCGTAATGTGATTTTTTTCCCCCCGTCTATATGACATATTACAATAAAAACCTTTGAAAGTTATTTCTACAGATAAGTGGGGGGGGGGGGGGGGGGGAGTGGGGGGGGGAGTGTACCTCTAGTTATCAAAGTCATAAACTGGCACTCCCTTCAATGTCCAGTGTGGAATTAAAGACATTATTTTACTGTTACTATTCATAATCATCATAATTAATTTTGTAGTCATTATCATTAATCATTGCATTAATTCTTATTCTCATCAAAAACATTGATTGAAGCTGTTGCCATTATGTTATAATTTGTGTTACTGGTGTTATCATAATCACGTACTAACCTTTTCATTATAGGTGCAGTTGTAATCATTTTATATACACTTTGCATTTCTGTGCTTATTTAAAGAGTTGAAGCTCAGTCAGGTGGTTGAAGGTCGTGAACTTTGTTTGGCGCTATGATCAGACAATACATGGTGTAAGGGATGTTGAGCTATGGAAAGAACACGCTTACACAACACATATTTTACATTCTTTTATTAAGCCTTGAGTAGGGGCATTTTGGTAAAACATTTATTCAATAGATCACACATACTTTTAGTTAAGATTATTTAGAAGCGCCAACGGGAGGGGTGAGGCTGAGTGCGTTGGAGGTCGACACACACACACACACACACACACACAGACAACAGTTGGGCTCATGTTAGGTTAGGAGTTCGAATAACAGTTTGCAAATGCCTGTAGCTGCAAAAGTATGCTCCAGGAGATAAGTGAGAGTCGGCATCTGGCCTCGAGACGGAGAGAAGGCTCTTTCCATTCATGTCGAAAGTCGTCAATATCATTGTATGTGCTTTGTATGTGTTTTGACGCAATGAAGGGGCGTCATAAACAATACCCTGATATAAAATGATTGTTTCTGTAAAGCTGGAGGCAGGTGAGTGCTGCTGTGTCCAGTGATCATCTCCCCGCACATGTGTGGGTTCATTAAAATCATTGTTTGACCGAAGCTCGTCTGGACCATGATTGTTTTTGTGCTCACCCTCAATATCTGAACCCGCAACACCAGTAAATTCTACTGTCTGGAAAAATATATCTCTAGATAAGTGTCCTATTCACCACCTGTCATGCTACTGTGGAAAAAACAAACATTATATGATGTAGCTATATATTTTTAGACCAAGCAGCTCAATAACGTACATCAACCACTGCACTGTGCGTGCCATGATGTCAATGAGGTGAAATTTCTCAGAAGTAAACTGAAGATGTCTGTTGGGTTTCTAAACCCCAGTATCTCTCTACATTCATATTTATATTGTTGGTTAAGTCTTTTTTCTTCTTCATTTTTCTTCGTCTGAAAACTATCTGCAGCATAACCACAACATCTCTAATGCTCTGTGAAAAGAAGCTGTAAGTTTGTTTGAACTGTAAAAACATTATTAAAACATATTTATTAAATGTCCATGTGTGATGTTATTTGCACTACAGCGGAATAAAATGACTCCACTGAAATATTATTTTGTTTAAAAAATAATTTTCAATTTAATAGTAATTTTAAAATTGATGTGTTATTATTTGAGTCTTTTTATGCTCCTCCAAAACTCAACAACAAAAGAATTAACAAAAACACAACCTGTTATCAAATACACACTGAGTATGTGATAGTAAAAAATAAATAAATAAATACCGGATAACAGGATTAAGGGCACTTTTTCTCATTTATACCTCCTAAAATGATATGAATGTAGGACTTGATACAACTGTATGAAAAAGTATTGTTTTAAATACAAGAATCTGTAAATTTTAACAATTGCTTTGGAAAATACCTGAGCTATGCTCCTTCAGCATGCCAACATGGATGTAGACTGAGACAAACAAAAACCAATAAGCTGTCAGACTTTGTTTTCTAAATTAAAAAAACAAGAAGAAAAGTATATGAACAACTTCTTGTGAAACCTTACCCAAATAAAAATACACGTATTGTCTCACAGGAAAAGGCCCTATTGACACTTTTCTTCTATGCCAGAGGTCACTAACAGGCAGACTGCGGTCTGAATCTGGACCCACAAGCTGTCCCATACGGACCTGTAACCAAAACAGAAGGTTATGATTTAACACCTAATGGGGTGCTTCTGTTTTAACTGGTGCTGCTTTTCTGGTTTTTATGGTAGTGATTCAGTGGCTGAAGAAATTCAAAGACCATTTGAATGTGAATTAAGCCATCCAAAGTGATACCAACCAGCCATTCAACTTTGTGTATTCCAGGCTGTAAACACTGACTCTACAGTGCCGACAGCTGACAGTTAGTGACTTACACATTAAAAGACAGTAGAAAGAAGAAGAAAGATAGTGATGTGGAAAAAGAAAGTGAGAAATATAGACATCTGTGCAAGAGAAAGCTGAAAAAAGAGACAGATGACAAAGAGAAAGGAAGAAAAAAATATGGAACAAATGATGCTGTGCAAAAAAGAAAAGTGGAGAGTGAAAATAGAGCAATAAGTTTATGCTGGGCCTCTCCAGATGCAATTTGTTGATCTCTAAAACAATGTGGACCCAAAAGAGCAGTTAGTAAAAACAGACCCTTCCTCTGTTCCACTGAGACAAGTTTCTCAGATATGAGGAAAGCAGCCCTGTACATCTTGACCATGTTTGGCTCCACACCCAAAAGCCAAGGAGTTTTCTCCAAATTGTTGAAACAAAATACCATTTTCAGCTTAGCAGTGAGTACCTTTATACGTGTATGAGCAGTGCCCTGACTCCATTGGTTTATAATCCTGGCAGGGCAACTAGAGCTGAATACACTCACTGTGACAAAAAGTTGGGGAGTTGATTAAATATGGAGAGAAATTTGTGTCGACAGTGTTGCAAATATGTACAATACGTTCCACAAGCATAAACTAAGATTTACACATGCGTACAATGATTTGTGTGTAGCTTTTGAGGACTCACAAGCATGTGATCCAGTCCACACACAGATACGAAGCAATCTGACCATGCAAAACTGTTTTACAAATGTGTACATTAAAACCTGAATAAATAGTAATCATTCACGCAAAAGTTCAGCTTCACAAATCCAATAGTTTTCTCTTTCAAAAACCTTTGTGTGCACCAAAAGCCTGATACTTACAGATCACGTTGCATGCCTAAGTAGGATTTTCAGGCAAATTTAACACAGACCCACAAATGTAAACTCACATCCCAGTGTAAAACTGGGACATCTTGGCTTCCACTGTATACCTGCACTTTTTTGTTGTGTTTGTTTTTTGTTTGCACAGAAAGGTTTTTGAAAGAGAAAATGATCAGATTCATGATTCTGAACTGCATATCCATTTGAAACATATGCCTTTGCTCTGTCACTTTCTGCTTTCTTATCCACTGACTGTCCATTCTTCTTGACCTCACGGGAGGGCAAATTAGGGCCTCACTCCTCACTCTACTTCAGACCTTTGAAGCAAGCACAAGAGATGCTTAGCAGCCACATCTTTCCTTTTATTTTATTTTTTTTCCAGGTGTGGTTTTCACTTGAGGAAGGCCATAATTTCGCTGAACCATTGCGGCAGAGCACACAACTTGTTTATTAATAAATACAAATAAAGAAAAAGTGTCAGTTTTTTGTTATTATTTAATTTTTCAAAGATTTTACTTAGGACACAAAGCCAACAGTGAAATCAGTAATACATACAATATTCAAAATACATAGATGAATATGGAAAAAAGAAAAAGAAAAAAAAAGTTACATAGGATAACAGAGCCAACAGGACACAAAAGAATGGCAAAAAAACCAAAACACAAATAAAACAGTACAAAAACTCACAGGAAAGAAGGCTTCCCAAAACTTTTTCAGGGGTCAGACAGGGCAATCCTATGAGGTTGATGGGCACTGCCCTGCCTTCAGTTTTCCCTTTCTAATCCTAACGCCCCTAAGGCAACGATTACCTATGCTTCAGTTACGAGAGGATGAGGAGGCGATGGTGAGAGAGAGCATTTCCAAACATAGGAGTGGAACTGCAGCAGAGTCCCGCCGATCGCGGGCCATTATTCTGCCCGACTCGGAGGACAGACTGGGCTAGATCAGGGATTGGAAAGAGGAGCTGCCAGAGACAATCGGTATGTCACTTGGTGTTCGCTGGCTCTGCGATAGAGTATCACTTCCTGTTCCTGCTCAAACACAGTGGTGTTTCTGAGTAGCTTATCTGCTTAGCAATTTAATTAAAAACTTTTAAATAAATTATTTTTTTCAATAGTATAATCTTCACGTGCTTCATCCAAAGCACACTTTCTGTGTACTCACTACCTAATTTATAGCCAAAGTATTCACTCACTGTCTCTGTACTGTTGCGCTAGCTTAGCTCGTAGCCGACTCGTTAGCACCATGGCTACTTCACCTGTCCCTCCTGCACTTTCCTGCTCATTGTGTCAGATGTTTACTTACTCCTCGGCCTCCTTTAGCAGTAATGATACCTGTAACAAATGTAGCATATTTGCAGCTCTGGAGGCCAGGATTACTAAATTGGAGACTTGGCTTCGCACCCTTCATTCACCCGTAGCTAGCCAGGCCTCTGTAGCTGGTGCAGCCGAAGATAGCGTAGGCCCCGCTAGCTGTTCCCCGGCAGACCCCAAGCAGCTGGGGAAAGAGGGTGGCTGGGTGACGGTGAGGAGGAAGCATAGTCCTAAACAGAAGCCCCAGGTACAACACCAACCCATTCATGTGTCTAACCATTTTTCCCCACTCTGCGACACACCCGCCGGGGGTCAAACTCTGGTAATTGGTGATTCTGTTCTCAGACATGTGAAGCTAGAGACACCAGCAACCATAGTCAATTGTCTTCCAGGGGCCAGAGCAGGCGACATTGAAGGAAATTTAAAACTGCTGGCTAAGGGTAAACGTAAATTCAGTAAAATCATAATTCGTGTAGGCAGTAATGACACCCGGTTACCTCGGAGGTCACTAAAATCAATATTGAATGTCGACTATGTAGTTTTCTCTGGTCCCCTCCCCAATCAGACCAGGAGTGACATGTTTAGCCGCATGTTCTCCTTAAATTGCTGGCTGTCTGAGTGGTGTCCCAGAAATGATGTGGGCTTCATAGATAATTGGCAAACCTTCTGGAGGAAACCTGGTCTTGTTAGGAGAGATGGCATCCATCCCACTTTGGATGGAGCAGCTCTCATTTCTAGAAATATGGACAAATTAATTAAACCCCCCAAAATATGACTATCCAGAGTTGGGACCAGGAAGCAGAGTTGCAGTCTTACACGCCTCTCTGCAGCTTCTCTCCTCCTGCTACCCCCCCCCCCCCCCCAAAAAAACCCATCTCCATAGAGACTGTGTCAGCTCCCAAAAAGACAAAAAACAAACTAAAAACCAGCAACAAACAACTTAAACATAAAAAAAAAATCACAAAGAAAGAACAATACAGTATCCACATCTTAACCAAAGAGTAAAACAGTGAAATGTGGATTATTAAATATTAGGTGTCTCTCTCTCCTCCAAGTCTCTGTTAGTACATGACTTAATTGATCAACAAATTGATTTACTCTGCCTTACAGAAACCTGGTTGCAGCAGGAAGATTATGTTAGTTTAAATGAATCTACACCCCCGAGTCATTCTAACTACCAGAAATCTCGAAGCACAGGCCGAGGGGGCGGTGTGGCAGCAATTTTTCACACCAGTCTATTAATTAACGAAAGACCAAGACAGACTTTTAATTCATTTGAAAGCCTGATGCTTCGCCTCGTCCACCCCAGCTGTGAAACTCAGAAACCAGTCTTACTTGTTATCATATATTGTCCACCTGGGCCTTACACAGAGTTTCTGTCTGATTTCTCAGACTTTATATCTAATTTAGTTCTGAGCTCAGATAAAATAATTATTGTGGGTGATTTTAACATCCATGTAGATGCTAAAAATGACAGCCTCAACATGGCATTTAATCTGTTATTAGACTCAATTGGCTTCATCCATTCGCACCAGAACCTCTTGCCATAAGAACAGTTTCTTCCCCTCTGCTGTTGGACACATGAACAATAACCGTATGACTGTTCCCACCACTAACACATGACCCTACGCTGTGTTCACTGCATCATTCCATGTTTGACACTGATCACCACCTGCACTCATGTATATATCATGTATATATCTATCTATCTACTTAGCACTTTTAATTCTTATTCTCATTTTTATTTTCATGTCTATTTAAGCTTAATTTATAACAGTATTTATAACAGTATGTTTGCACTGAAGCACCGCAGCAATTTCCTAATGTTGTAAACCCGCTCAACATTTGGCAATAAAACCCTTTCTGATTCTGATTCTCCCAAAATGTAAAAGAACCCACCCACCACTTTAATCACACTCTAGATCTTGTTTTAACATATGGCAAAGAAACTGAACATTTAACAGTGTTTCCTGAAAACCCTCTCCTGTCTGATCATTTCCTGATAACATTTACATTTACAATAAATGATTACACAGCAGAGGAGGACTTTATCACAGTAGATGTCTTTCTGAAAGCGCTGTAACTAAGTTTAAGAATATAATCCACCCACTGTTATCATCTTCAATGCCCTGTACCAACATAGAGCAGAGCAGCTATCTGAATACTACTCCAACAGAGGTCGATTATCTTGTTAATAATTTTTACCTCCTCACTACGTACGACTCTGGATACTGTAGCTCCTGTGAAAACTAAGGTCTCAAATCAGAAGTACCTGACTCCGTGGTATAATTCTCAAACACGTAGCCTAAAACAGATAACTCGTAAGCTGGAGAGGAAATGGCGTGTCACAAATTTAGAGGATCATCATTTAGCCCTGAGAAATAGTTTGCTGCTTTATAAGAAAGCCCTCCCCAAGCCCAGCCCCAAGAGTAGTTGTCAAACAGCTAACTGATCATCTGCAGAGGAATGGTTTATTTGAAGAGTTTCAGTCAGGTTTCAGAGCTCATCACAGCACAGAAACAGCTTTAGTGAAGGTTACAAATGATCTTCTTATGGCCTCTGACAGTGGACTCATCTCTGTGCTTGTCCTGCTAGACCTCAGTGCAACATTCAATATTGTTGACCATAATATCATATTAAAGCGATTAGAACATGCTGTAGGTATTACAGGTACTGCGCTGCAGTGGTTTGTATCATATCTATCTAATAGTCTCCAATTTGTGCATGTAAATGGAGAGTCCTCTTCACATACTAAGGTCAATTATGGAGTTCCACAGGGTTCAGTGCTAGGACCAATTCTGTTTACATTATACATGCTTCCCCTAGGCAGTATCATTAGAAGACAGCATACATTTTCACTGCTATGCAGATGACACCCAACTCTATCTGTCCATGAAGCCAGATAACGCACACCAATTAGTTAAATTGCAGGAATGTCTTAAAGACATAAAGACCTGGATGGCCGCTAACCTTCTGCTTCTTAATTCAGATAAGACTGAGGTTATTCTACTCAGCCCTGAAAATCTTAGAAATATGGTATCTAACCAGATTCTTACTCTGGATGGCATTAGCTTGGCCTCCAGTAACGCTGTGAGGAACCTTGGAGTCATTTTTGACCAAGACATGTCAACGCACATATTAAAGAAATATGTAAGACTGCTCTTCTGTGGAACCAGCTTCCAGTTTGGATTCGGGAGACAGACACTATCTCTACTTTTAAGATTAGGCTTAAAACTTTCCTTTTTGGTAAAGCACATAGTTAGGGCTGGACCAGGTGACCCTGAATCCTCCCTTAGTTATGCTGCAATAGACGTAGGCTGCCGGGGATTCCCATGATGCATTGAGTTTTTCCTTTCCAGTCACCTTTCTCACTCAGTATGTGTTAATAGACCTCTCTGCATTGAATCATATCTGTTATTAATCTCTGTCTCTCTTCCACAGCATGTCTTTATCCTGTCTTCCTTCTCTCACCCCAACCGGTCGCAGCAGATAGCCGCCCCTCCCTGAGCCTGGTTCTGTCGGAGGTTTGTTCCTGTTAAAAGGGAGTTTTTCCTTCCCACTGTCGCCAAAGTGCTTGCTCATAGGGGGTCATATGATTGTTGGGCTTTTCTCTGTACCTATGAAGCACCTTGAGGCAACTTTTGTTGTGATTTGGCACTATATAAATAAAATTGAATTGAATTAAAACACACTCTGAATGAAAGGGCTGAACCTCTGAGGAATAAAGTACAGTCAGATGATCCAGACTTTTCTATTATCGTGCACATAGTCCACAGACTTCTTAAAGTGGTTCATCATCTGAAAAACTTTTCAAAAGAAACCTATTCTCCATATCTGAATAAAATAGCCCAAAATGCTAAGAACTGGGCTCATACAGCCATTCTAATCCTCCGGGATCATTATAACCAGATCGACAGCCTTCCAGGAGCAAAATGGTGTCACACAGAGGCCCTGCTGGAGAAAGCAACCTGTGACACGACAATGGAAATGGTGTTATCCTAATAACAGGTATTTTTTTAAGAATATTAAGAATAAAATTTTATAAAAATACATTGGTGATGGATTTGAAAAGGGCATTAAAGGAAGCACGGGAAAAATTTCCTGAAGCTGAGATCTTCATCCCAGTTATGAACTTTTCTAAGACCCTTCTTAAAAAAAGAACAAGACACATTGTTTCATTTGAACAAATTTATTTCAGGTTTGAAAGAACATATTCCTGCACTACCTGCTGTGATGTTCAGCACAGAGAAGGAGGACATCCACTGGACTGGTAAAGCTGCATTGTGTATTTTAGAACATTGGAATGAGCATGTAAATGGGGCATCGCCATAAGCCCGGATAAGTGGGAGGGGAGTAGTGGTGTGATTAACCTTTCTAAAAAGTTTCAGCCTTCCACCGCTCAGGGCTCTATTAAATAGAAATGTGAATTTCATCCCTACAAAAGGCTATAATAAAAACTTACGATTGCAATGTAAATATGATACGCAACAGTATCATAGGAGAGGCAAATTTAATATGTATTACAGGGACAAGAATGACTCGGAAGCCCAACCTTTTACTGGTCTCCTCCTCTCTCCTACTGGTCAGCGTCCACCTCTGATATTCACCTTGGTGAGAGCTGACTGAGTATTTTCAAAACTACTTTCATATAGATCACATCAAACTCAATATTACTACAGAAGTAACAGAAGCTCTAAAAGAATTAAGAGAAAATAATTAAATTATTATAAAACCAGCAGACAAAAGAAGCACTGTAGTCTTTCTGGACAGAACAATACTTACAGGAAGGCTACAAACAATTAAATGACATAACATACTACTCCGAATTAAAGAAACCAATTTACATGGACACACTACCAATTTCTTCTGATGTAATAACTTACATCAGAAGACATTTATTAAAATAAAACACATGAACTATTTGTTAGGCTCCTCTGAGCCAAGGGGAAGGCTTTTCTATATGCTACCCAAGATCCATAAAGATCCTGCAAGGTCCTATTGTATCAGACTGTGAGAGTGAAACCTATTACACAGCAGAATAATTAGATCACTTTTTGAATCCCTTATCCACAAGACATGCAAGTTACAAAGGACACATATGACTTTGTGGAAAAGGTGAAACAGAGGTAGCCGTTGTATCCTTTTATTCTCAATTGATATTGACAGCCTCATATTACATATTATAATATAGATTAAAGAGGGAATTAATTCCATTAGAAGGATTCTCCAAAAATACCCTGATTAGAAAAGGCCAGACAAGGAATTCTTGCAATTCCTAGAAATAAACCTCATGAGAAATGATTTTTAATTCAACGGTGACTTCTATTTGCAAATAAAAGGTACTGCTATGGGGAAAAAGTTTGCTCCTGCATATGATAACATATTCATGGCTGAATGGGAGACTTCTGCCCTAGAAAAGTGTGTGAAAAAACAAAACAAAAAAATAGTATTACTATCGATTTCTGGATAACATCTGGAGAATATGGGAGCACTCTGAACAAGATATTAGTGTTTTTAAGGACTCTGGATGGCCACAATGCCTCAATTAAGCTTAAGTCCACAATTAATAAGACCTCAATTGACTCTTCGGACACAACTACATTTAAAGGCCCACATTTTCTTTACAGCCACAGATTGGATGTTACTGTGTTTTTCAAACCCACAGACATACATGCTCTATTCTTTAAAATGAGCTTTCACCCAAAACACACGTTTTGCTGGACTAATCAAATCTCAATGGTTAAGATTTCACAGGATCTGCACCCAGCAAATGGATATCAAATCAGCCACGAAAATTCTATTTTCAGCACTCTCCACTAGAGCGTACTGTCGGTCTTTAAGAAAATGTTTTAGCGCCTTTTTACAGATCAGCCCTATTGATGTCTCTCCTCTTCTTTCAGTGTTTGTTACATATGCGCCATCCACTTGCAAATTGGTCAGAGTGATTAAGAGCCACTTTCAGAAACTTGTTCAGGAAATCCAAATGTTGGGCTTATGGTTTATGCATCAGTCTTGCAGCTGGAAGAATGACGGTTGTTAATAAAATTAAAGAAATTAATTGAAATAACTGTGAAAGTCCAAATTTGCCTTGCCTATTGGAATTTTTGATGCCGTGTATTGAGAATAATTCCACCTGAATTGAGGGAAAAAAACCAAAAAATAAACAAAAAACAAAAACAAAGAATTTTCAACCTGGGTTTCTCTCTTTTTTACGAACAAGATGTCTTATAATAGCAAAATAAAAATAACTGCTGTAAGAGGTTTTATTGGTTGCAATGAGGCAACTCCTAAATCCATCCATCCATCTTCATCCGCTTTATCCGGGGCCGGGTCGCGGGGGCAGCAGCCCAAGCAGGGAAGCCCAGACCTCCCTCTCCCCAGCCACCTCCTCCAGCTTATCTGGGGGAACACCAAGGCGTTCCCAGGCGAGCCGAGAGATAATCTCTCCAGTGTGTTCTGGGTCTGCCCCGGGGCCTCCTCCCGGTGGGACATGCCCGGAACACCAACCCCAGGAGGCGCCCAGGAGGCATCCTTGTCAGATGCCCGAACCACCTCAGCTGGCTCCTTTCAATGTGGAGGAGCAGCGGCTCTACTCTGAGCCCCTCCCGGATGGCCGAACTTCTCACCCTATCTCTAACGGAGAGGCCAGCCACCCTTCGGAGGAAGCTCATCTCCGCCACTTGTATCCGCGATCTCGTTCTTTTGGTCACTACCCATAGCTCGTGGCCATAGGTGAGGGTAGGGACGTAGATCGACTGGTAAATTGAGAGCTTCGCTTTTACACTCAGCTCCCTCTTTACCACGACGGACCGGTGCAGCGTCTGCATTACTGCAGCTGCAGCCCCAATCCGTCTGTCGATCTCCCGCTCCCTTCTCCCATCACTCGCAAACAAGACCCCGAGGTACTTGTACTCCTCCACTTGGGGCAGGAACTCATCCCCGACCCGGAGTGGGCACTCCACCCTTTTCCCGCTGAGAACCATGGCCTCAGATTTGGAGGTGCTGATCCTCATTCCCGCTGCTTCACACTCGGCTGCGAACCATTCCAGTGCAAGCTGGAGGCCCTCACCCGATGAAGCCAACAGAACCACATCATCCGCGAAAAGCAGAGATGAGATTCTGAGGCCACCAAAATGAAAGCCCTCCGCCACTTGGCTGCGCCTAGAAATCCTGTCCATAAAAATTATGAACAGAATCGGTGACAAAGGGCAGCCCTGGCGGAGCCCATCACCCACCAGGAACGAGTCCGACTTATTGCCGGCAACGCGATTCCTCCTAAATCCTTAGGCTAAAAAAACATGAGTGAGGTATGTGCCAATGAACGTAGACAGTAAAAACTACATTAAAAAAAACTCCAAGCCACTTCTTACAGAATTTGTCACAGGTTTGCTGTGTGGCAGGCAGGATGTGGACCAAAATACAGGACTCGAACGCAAAAGGTTAACCCAGTGGTTCCCAAACTTTTTTTGCTGGGCCCCCTTTGTTTTACAAGAAAAATGTTCGCGCCCCCCACCTCCCGCGCGTGCACATGCACAAACACATCCTCCAACCACACACACCCTTATTTTGCTCCATTTCGGTTTGTTTCACACCTCAAACATTTAGTAAACAATTAAGCAAATACAAGTAACCTGCAATAAATTACAGGTAGTAATAAAATAAACTACTAACTCTTTTATGCTACATCCACACCTACACGAGTATTTTTGACAACGCAGCTGTTTCGTCCACACGTAAACGGCGTTTCGAATCACCGAAAACAGAGATTTTTTTTTAAAACTCCTTTTTTGCGTTTACGTGTGGACGAAGAATACAGAGTTTGTCATGCAACGTCAAAGGTATGTGCCTTTTTCACGTCACGCTGTGCGCCACGTTATTGTTTACATGAGATGAATTGCAGAATGGCAGATAGAGACAAAATATTGTTAATCTGATTATCTGCAGGTTTTACATGCTTGCATACACACACAGTTACTGTCCCTCTATTTAGTAAGGCAGAGGCGTCACGGTGTGATTATTTTACGTGTAGTTGTTTTTTTCCTGTGTAATAATATTCAACATTGCTATCAATACACTTTCAAAAAATGCCTCTCTGTGCAAAATGGGTTGAAAAACATAAACAACTGTGAGATACTGTTTGTCCGTGATTTAGACAGGGGGAACAAATCATGGCAGGATCAGCCTGATATTATTTGTATCCCGCTGTAACTTTACTGTATAAAGAGCTAACATCTCCAAAATGTCAGGAGTACTTAGTCATTACAACAAGTGTTTGTGAACTAAAAATCAAGAATGTGGGATACTGTTTGTCCGTGATTTGAAGAGCCCAGCGAAAACCAATTCTGCAGGGGAGACCTACCTTGGCACTTGTGCAGGTGAAACCAAAGGGCAGATATGCTTCACCATATTTTCTAGTCTTTTTCTAAGAATGAAGTTGGTTTGGAAACATATTCAGCTATGCTTCATCTCCTGCTTTGCGTTTCTGTGGCCACCCCGTGCTAGCAGTGTCCAAGCATTTTGTTTTTTTCTCCCCCTTTTCATAACGCGCCCCCCTGCAATGGCTCTGCGCCCCCCCTATAGGGGACACACAAGGTCTGGGCTAACCTAAAGCAGCAGTTTTATTTCCTGGAAAACATCCTTCATAATATAAAATAAAGAAAAGAAACCAAAACCTGGAGCATAAAACTAAAGACAACACTGGGAAACTGGAAATGTGTAAAGCCCTAGAAAAGTGTAAAGGAAACACACAGCCCTTGGAGTGGCGATGGTACAACATGACAAAGAGCAAACACAGGGCTTAAACACACAAGGGAGTAAAGAAGGAATGGGAAACAAGAGGGAAATACAGCTGGGACTAATTAGACATAATGAGACAAGGGGAGGCAAAGCTAGATACACGGGTATTTTTGAAAACAGATTTTTCTAAACGTTTGGGCCTTTCATCCACACATAAATGGCGTTTTGGGTCACTGAAAACTGAGATTTTTAAAAAACCCTGCCAGGGTGGAGATTTTCAAAAACTCAGTTTTTACCTTTAGGTATGGACGAGGGAAACTGAGATTTACCCATGCAGCATCAAAGGTTTGTGTGCCTTTTTGATGTCACACCCCATATGGAAAAGAAATAGGAAAAACTTAAAAGACTTCATATAGTGAATCATATAAGGCTTATATGATTTACTCATGAAAGTGGCCACTTTCATATATTGTTTAAGTAAGTATCCAAAACATACAAGTTTCATTTATATAATTTTTCAAGGGATCTTATATCTGTTTTCATTTTTGTATGCTTTTCATGCAAGCTTCACACAAGACAGATACAAACTTTATAAGATTTACATATATCTTTTCCATATGGGACTGTGCACCACGTTATTGTTTACATCAGATAAATTTCTAATTCTGTTGCCCTTAATCTTACAGTTAATCTGGAGTTTTTACACAGTTACATACACACATGCAGTTACTGTCCCTCCATTTAGAAAGACAGAGGCGACAGAGTGAACTTCGGACGTGACTTCTACATTCATCACAGACGCCGTCACAACCGAAATCCCGACATCTGTTTTGAATAAATTTAGTTGTGTGTGTGTTTTTCTTTTTTTAAATTTATGTATGCTGTATGTTGCTCATTCCTAAATTGAGAGTCTACATCAACTAAAGTACTGTCTTTAGTTATTAACATTTGAAATTGAAGGCACTTGAAAAGTAAAACAAAATTAGCTGCCTCCAGAAAAACAAAAACTTTTCAGAAGTACTGAAAGGTTTTGTGAGGGTACAAAAGCCTCTTTACTCTTTCACTCCCAGGCTCCCAGACTTGTACCAGTGTTTTTTTTTTTACCAGCTGTAGACATGAGAGGGAAGCCTGGTTAAATCCAATCAACAGAGAATTACAATAACCCAGACGAGAGGTGATAAATCAGGGGTCTTGAACTCCAGTCCTCGAGGGCCAGTGTCCTGAAACTTTTCCATGTGTCCTTGTTGCAGCACACCTGAATACAATTAGTAGGTCATTAGGCAAGACTCTATAGAACTTGGCTGCATGCTAAGGTGGCTACCCCTAACCTTACTCAAGTAAATTTAAGTGTTTGAAAGAAAAAAAAAAAAAAAGTACTTTTATTGCACCATGCTCATTTACTCATGAGCTGCTGTAACAATCAAATGGCTGAATTGCCTCCTCAGCATGCAGTGAAATTCTATAGAGTCTAGCTAATGACCTACTAATTATATTAATGGGTCTTTTTTTTTTAAAAAAAAAAAGTACGGCCAAATAAGAAAAGTCAAAGGCTGGAGGCACTGAATTTAAAAAGCATGATCTCAGTCTTTTTTTCATTAACATTTTGAAAATATAGTGCCATCCATGCCCTGATCTCATTGAGACAATCAAGGAGAGGCTGAACACAACCACTATGCTTTAAAGCAGGGGTGTCAAACTCCAGTCCTGGAGGGCTGAAACTTTTCCATGTGTCCTTGTTGCAGCACACCTGAATAAAATTAGAAGGTCATTATTAAGACTATAGAATTTGACTGCATGCTGAAGTGGCAACCTCTAACCTTACTCGAGTAAATTCAAGAAAAAATGTACTAAAAGTACTTTCATTGCACCATGTTCATTCACTCATTTTTGTAAAATCTTTCTTGACAAGATTTAATTTTATTTTGAGCTATGATTTTTCACTATGTCCTTTTAACTTAGTGCAGTCATTTAAAGCAATTTGATGTCTTCTGATTTCTAACAGTTGTTCACCCATTTCAACTTGCATTGTGGACACTAGTGCAGTTTTAATGGCTTCACAACACAACCTCAACGCTTGATACTGAATTTTATCCAAGTTACTTAACAATGTTTTAGCCGCTGAACCATAATCCAGAACTGATCTAATGAGACCTATATATAACGCTTTTAATGCTGCCCGATCTGCACCCCACTTGCTGCCTTTTAAACATCTTAAAATATTCAAAACCTTCTTACATTTCTCAGTTATTTCGCCAATATGCGTTTTCCATGTAAGCCTTTTATCAAACCACGTACCTAATATTTAAAGCAATCAACCTTTTCTATTTCATTCCCATACAATTTTAATTTTATTTTCCTTTTCTAAAACCACTCTGATAAATATTTGATCTTGCCATTAGTTTCTAAGGAGTAAATTAATCTTTCATTCACCATTTTTTCATTACTTTCTGTAAATGAGATGTTAAAGTTATCAATCTATAACTTTCAGCTAAGCTTGAATACTTTCCTGGTTTACAGATGGGAATAACAGCTTCTTTCCACTGATTAGGTAGCAATATTTTCTTAAATCATTTACTATTATACTCTTACTAAAGTTACTTAAGTTTTTAATCATGCAATAACCAATTTGATCTCTCCCTGGAGAGTGGTATTACTTTCTTTCATGCATTATTTACCTCTGCTATTAAAAAGATTATATTTATCAGTCCTTCGTGTTCACTCGTATCTTGTAGGGCTTCCAGATTTTTGGGGTTTTTTTTGTGCTTTTCCCCTGATTTCTGCATTATTTAAATTTTCTATGCTGTGAATTTTTGCAAATGTTCTTGCCAATAGTTCAGCTTTACTTTTATTATCAACTATTATTCTTTCATTATTGGATAACCATATACTTTCCTATTAACAGACATTTTTGATAGTTGTCCAGACTCTCTCCAAAGTGTTACAGTATTTCGTCTAATATTCCCTCTAGCTGATTTAAATATTCCTCTAACAACTTCTTCCGGTTTCATTTTATAACACATTAGAATTTTACTGGTGAACCAGTGTCTGTGTTTTTGGGTTAAGCTATACTCCTTAAATTATGGTTTTCTGTTAATTCCTGGTTTTTATTTATTTGTTCTGTGCTTCATGTTCCCTCTGTTCCAGAGTCTGTCACGTTTCCATGTCTCTGTCTCCTTGTGAATGTAATGATCACTACCGACTATACTCTTCTAACTCTTGTTAGGAAATCAGTTTCACCCCGGTTTGTTTTATTCCTCGAAGCTTCCAGAGACGGCACCGGACTCAGTAGTCATTATTCATCTTTATTCATCTTCATTTAAGCATGCATTCTTCTAGAAGGGAAGACTTGCCAGGCCGGTGTCCCTCTGCAAAATCTTCACTCCTTTGTCTGTGAAACACAGTTTTGTAGGAGCGACCCTATCATAAAACCCCCATGGTGTGCTGCAAACTCTGTGTCTGTGTCTATGTGCACGAGCATGTGAGTGCCTGTGTGTGCGTGAGTGAGTGTGCGTAACAGTTAAAGCACTGTGTGTGTGCCTTCCTGAGGGTCATAAAAGTCCATCTCCCTTCCAAACCAAAGTTATTTAGTTACAAACTTTGAGACTCCCACCCAGGCATGCCCTGAGGAATTTCCACTCAACATTAACCTCTCTTTGTCTCATTTTCACAGTTCAAACTAGGGGAGGATCTCCTAGAAATCTACTCCTAAGTTTATGACACACTCAGGCCTTTATTACATCAAGGGCAGTGTCTCTACAATAATTCTACATTCTAACACATTTCTAAACTCTAAAATAGGTATGCATATCTTCACTCTTTCCATGTGCTTCTACTTGCCAAACATTGTGAAACCACTGTAATTTCAAGACATGACTCCGTACTTCTTACCAAATCCACCCTTGTACCAGATCCATCGTTTAAAATGACTAAATCCTTCTCCTCAATATTCTCAACACTTGAACATAATGACACCAATGGGAAAGTTGTAGTGTGCATTAAAGTTACCACACCAAACTATTTTCCCTCTCCAATCCCTAAGAATTCCCCTTTTCCTCTTCATCAAATTTTTACATGGATTATAAAAATTTATTATTTTGCTGCTTCCTTCCTTAGACCATACCTACACAATCATTACTTCTAATTCTACTGCAATGGTTAGTTGGGGGCCACTTGCTTAACACATGTTTCTTGTATACATATAACATGTGGTTTTGAATTTAATGCACAAATAAATCCCTTAAGCTCTTGTCAGTTTGCAGTTAAGCTCCTGGTGTTCCATTGAAGAATTAACATGTGTTGTTTTTAAAGTGCTATACAAATAAATTATGGTATAGTATAATGCTTTAGCCAGAGCGCGGTAGAAGACAGGCTGTCTTCGGTCTCCTCAGTGGGTAGAGGTGTTGCCAGGCCATCTTATCAGACAGGAGCTAAATGGACATCCATTCCAGATGGAATTGTCTGCTTTTGTACGACTACTTTAGTCCTATTTCAGTTCTTTGGTCTTTGTAACATAAAGGTCACGGTTTTTCTTGGAACGTGATGTCACCAGATGTTGGATCTTCTCTCTGTAGGTGGTCTCAAAGTATCCTCGTGCCACTAAGGCAAATATAATAATGTGTCGTGAGTAAAAATTGGGACTCAACCTTCACTGAATGTCCACATCCATGACTAAACTTGACAAAACCACATATGTTGTTCAACTGAATTGGCTTACATGATATTTTTTTTGGAGTGCACTGGCATACAGGAATCTGGGTGGGGGGGAAACATCAATGTACTTTAGTTACCTTTAAGGTCCCCATTATGGGTTAAGCTCTAATAAAGATCCTATCATCCAATCAAACATTATAAGGTCCCGAAGAGTCGCAAAGATGTTCAATAGCCAGTAATTTAAATATAATGGTCCACTGCTAATCTCCCGCCTGGCTCCTTGAGTTGCTTGATCTCTGTCATTGGCCTCCGGAATATCCCCCTTAACAACTTGGCCTCCTCAACTGGCCATTAGGTTGACATCTCAGAAGAGCACTCTCTCTGCTGCTGGTCACCAAGTCCTCTGGTGACTGTTTTTACTTTTTGGTTCTAATTTTCCAAAATACTGTTAAAACTCTGAGGAAAACATATCAGGTGGTATTTTGCAAGGAAGTAATTTAACAATTTTTTATAGAGGCAGAAATTTCTAAAGATTTCTACAAGGTGCTAATTCTCATTCCCACAGCTTCACACTAGGATGTGAACCGGTCCGGTGTGAGCTAGAGACGATCATCTGATGTAGCCACCAGAACCACATCTTCAAAAAGCAGAGATGAGATTCTGCGGCCACCAAAGTGGCGATGGCTCGAGGCCTGAGTCCAACACCCACTGGAAACAAGCCCAACTTAGTGCCGGCAATGCAGACCAAGCTCTTGCAAAAGTTGTACTGGGATCGAATGTTCTGTAACAACAAGCAATTCACCCCATACTCCTAAAGCACCCTCCACAGGAGACTCTGGGGGAAACCGTTCAATGCCTTCTCCAAATTCACAAAACACACGTAGAGTGATTGGGCAAACTCTCACAACCCTCAAAGAGCTGGAAAAAGATAAAGAGTCGGTACAGTGTTACACGACCAGGAAAAAAACCTATTGTTCCTCCTATGTCCGAGGTTCGACTAACAGATGAACTTTCCAGCATCCTGGCATAGACGTTCCCAAGGAGGCTAAGGGAATATGATCCCTCTGGAGCTAGAGCACACATTTCAGGCCCCTTCTTAAAGATGGGAAAAGTGGGGCATGTTTGGGAGTAATCTCCTTGTGACACATTGAGAAAGGTTAGATGCACACATTACATCTGCCTCCAGGAAACAGTACAGCTTTTTTTTTTTTTTTTTTTTTTTTATATATATACACACATTTGATTGTTTGGGGTATAGCTAGCTTCCACACTCCTTATTCCTGAAACTCCATCCCTGGGAGGAAGAGTAGGTAAATGGGCAAATTCCAAGTTTGACCTTAAGAAAAATAATATACTTTGGTGTGTTTTGTTGGTGAGAGTTGTTCCAAACAATTTACAAACTTTTTTTATACTGTGACAGAAGGACCCACACACATACCTTAAGCATATGCCCTCTCCATGCTTTAAGGAAGTTGTGGTGATAAATCTGTGTGACTTCTCCCCTGTCTGATCATACATGCAATACTTCCCGATTTTTCTGGGACAATCCTGAATTTCAGTGCCCCTCCTGAAAATCTCCCGGAGCCACCATTCTCCCACATTTCTCCCAATTTTTCCACCTGGACAAAAAAAATTGAAAAACCATATCCCAGAATTCATAGCCTGGCCCAGCCAATTCCAGTTTCCAACAATGGTGGCAGCTACTTAATTTTAATATTACTCTTTCTGGGTCACAAAATAAACTTTTAACATATTTTCAGGCGAGTATGTAGCTGTGTAAACTTCAAATATATGAGCCGGCGAGAACAGCAAACTCCCAGCACATCGTTTTCAAACCCCCGCAGTCTTTTGCTACTCAGGTTAAACATGATATACAAGTCACTTAGATAACTTAAAACACTGAAAAAAACCAAACAATAACATTTCTATTTGTTCTTGAGTAAATCAGTTCCTCCTTGGTCTTCACACAGCTGAATAAACGTCAAACAACGAACTTTTTAAACAGAAGTGTGAGATGGTTGAGAATTTACGCCAGCATCCTGTTATATTTTAGATAGCAAGGAGCAGACGGCTGAGTTTCACTCCACCGAGAGCACTTAGACCTCGAAGGCCGGGTCCTCAGGAGGATGCAGCCTCTGAATTTGGACACCCCCACTGTTTCCGGCTGTACAATAATGGTGACATTTAACTTATCCGATAAACACTGTAAACGTTTTTTGTGTGTATTCCCCCCCCAACAGCCCTTTTGAATGTCTCCCTAATTCTGAGGTCTCAAGGTTGGCAAGCATGCTGACCGTACCACTTCATAGTCAACGTCATCCACTCACCGTGTAACCAAAAGGGGTCCTTGCCACTTGGCAAGTAGCTTTGAGCTTGAAAAAGGGAGTAATACAAGCATTTACAAAATCTTGTGGAGTCCTGGAGAACCTCCCACATTGCATTCATGCTCCTGAATAATCTTGCAAATGATTGACTAGTCTCATTCAGCTGCTCCACCAACCTTTCAGTATGTGGGTGACAGACGCATGGTCTGAACAGATTTAATTTATACGGTTCTTTTAGTGTGTGAGACTTACCTGTGTGTTTATGTATATAAAGAGACCACTTGGTAAAGATCACTACCCCATTATCCAAATTTAGCGACCCACAGAGGCTTCCATACAACAGTACTTGACAACTAGTAATTTAAATAATCCTTCCACAAGTCCTGCAACATAATAAACTTTATCCCTTTATGTATGAGAATAATGTATCAATATCAAACTGTTAGATAATAACATTTAACCCATAAGGAGTCCGGGTGTTTAATTTCCAGATCCATAGGTCCTCATGTCTCCTCCTCTGTCCCTGCTGCGCAGGATTGCAGTCCCATGATGAAAAGCGAACTCTGTGGGTGTATTTGAAAATGTTGAACAAGGGGGGTTTTCAATCTGCCTTCCCCAGTATTTTACAAATGTTGTCTGAACCTGTCTGCGAAAGTTTGGCCCGTTTCCCCCACATACATGAGGGAACACTTTTCATAGATAGTGCAGTATACTTGATTCCTACTGGTGGATGTAAGCCTCTCCAAATTTGGAGCTCCAGCTCCCCTGTTTGGGTTAAACAGGTACTGCTCTTGTTTTTAAAAAAAAAAAAAAAAAAAAAAATGCTCATTTATACTTCTTTCTCTCGTCCCACTGGTCCCAGAGCTTGGCTTTTACCAACATATCCTTTACATTTGTTCTTTCTGTTCGCCGCTATAACTCTACAATTTCAGAAAGGACTTCCATCAATTAAAAACCTCCCAAAGTTCATTTTGAGAGCCCTATTTAAGTGAATAAGTGGTAATCAGTGGCAAAATTTCCCCACCATCCTCCACACCCCCCTGTCTCTGGGTTGATACTTGGGATGATGTCATTACCCTCTCTTTAGAGCTTAGTTCCAAAAGAGTTTTCCTCTTTATAGCTCTCAAATCTACCTGAATATCCCCTATGCCTGAGGCTCTGGAAGAGGACTGTGATGGAGTTCTGAAGATCTTCTTCACGGGACGATATTGTATGGAATCTAATAATCTGCGATTTCACAATACCCCTAAATGTGTGCTTAGGATAGTAGCTTGCTTTATGGAGAGGGGCATGAGTGTCGGTCGGCTTAACCCTAGAACACTATCACTATAAATAGTAACACAATCACTAATGCCGGGTGATTTTTACCCGATATAATATAACCAATAAAAGTAATCAAATATATCAAAATATGAAAACACATGTCAAATTAGAGTGGTCTTCTTTTACTTTCAACTGAGCCATGTCTAACAAAATGAAAAAAAAAAAAACCCTCCTAAAACAAAATAATGACTCTGGAAAGCTGGTCTTTGGTCCACCCATTCCTGGGACATTTGAGACTTCCCTGGTGAAGGCACAGGCTCCTCGACACGCATGTTTAAAGTTTACTTGGGGTGGGTCCAGCATAATATTTGACCTTTATTGGTGTGTTGAATAGCCATCATGCTTCAATTACTCCTCGAAATCATCTCTGCTATAAGACCAGGCCCCTATGATGTCATCTAATAAACTGTCGACAGGTTTGCTTACCTCGGTCAAAATTTGCATCGGAGACCAACCAACTTCACCCCGCTGCCAATCACATAACAAAGGGGCGGCTCCCCTCGCACCCCGGTTAGCCAATCTGATCCAGGTCCGATTTACCTTCTCAGCGATAGGTTTATTCTCTTGCTGGCATTCAGAATAAATAATCTAACATTTCAGCTTAAATTCAAGTTTTTTTTCCTCTCAGAAAAAACTCCCCAGTAAGTTTTCTCTTTTCTTCACATACAACATGGCCGCCAGACCTACCAACCTCACTGTGGTCTCTCAGACCCCCGTAACCAGCTACAGAGCCTCCGCCACGCCGGCAGAACTCAGACGATTGCATCTTTGCAGAGTGCAGCCAGCAGCTACTAACCGGTTGGAGGAAAGATTCCGTCTCAACATTGGGGGGGTTTGGGGTTATGCTTTCAGCCTCCCAGAGAGCAAAATCCATTTCTACCAGCTCAAAGCGGGTTAAAGTTTTGGTCCACTCACACCGCGGATCGCTTTTACTTTCTCTGACTGGGCTGTTCTGACCCTCATCACAACCCCTGAAATCCAGAGGACCCTGCGGGAAACGAGCGAACCAGGGACCAGCAGACACATCCGGTTTTCAAAGAGGCCCACCATTCAACCAACAACCCCATCGACACCGGCCTTTAAACATGGTGAGAAAGACCGTCACATACACCCAGTGTGAGACCAAGAGCACGCCATTTTGCAGGTGGATCTGTAGAGCTAGTCATCAAACAACCGATGATGCTCACACAGATGATTTTGTGTTGGACCTTTCAAACACCCAGTCCGGTGTTTTCAACACATTGCTTCGGATTCCCACTCAGGACTGGCTGAAGATGGTGGGTGAGAAGACTGGGAGAATATTAGAACTTTTTAAGCTAAGTAAAACCACAATTGAGTTGGTCCTGGTTGGAAATAACCCGCAGCGCTCTACATAGCCCCGCCCCTCATCCGGTCCCCCTTACCCCCGCCTCCTCCTCACCCTGTCCTTTTAAAAACCGCAACCGCTTTCTCCTCCACATCGTCTAAAAACAACCATGACTCACTACAGCTTCGGAACCCTCTGTGCCCTTTCTCCATCATCCCTCCGACCATCAGCTGCTTCTACGCCACCCTTGAGCCCTCCGATGGATCTTGCTACTCCACCACCGAGTCCACTGACGGAGAGCCCCCATCAGGCCTCAGCATCTCCGGCCTCATCACCTCAAGGATGGAACTCGCCCAGCCACCCCCTCAACCACCGCAGTCTCCGGTGCATCGCTGTGGGAGACCCTGTGTGCCGGGTTCTTTTCCGAGAGTCTGAAGACAATGACCCCCACCCCGGCAAGAGCCGCGGACAGCCTTCGCCCGTGGACAACGACGAGGCTGCGACTCTACTCCCCACCGCTGTTTTTGAACTTAGAAAATTAACTCGCTGCTCCAGAAACATAGACAGGATGTCTGTCAAGGATGTGAGGTCTCCCACCCCTCACAGAAACGACATTCTTGCCTTTTCCCGCTGGAAAAATATTACTTTTTCAAGTACTATGATGAACTCTGCAAAAGATTATGGAATGGACATTTCACCAACACAATATTACAAATTTTACAGTTAGAGGGTTTTTCACCACCAGCGGCGTGGCCCAAGCGTATCTCTTTGAACTCAGAGATGCCCGCGATATAGAGACCGCACTGTAAGAAATTGACGCAAGCGTTACAAAAGTTACCCGGACCATAATTGATAAAGTACTAGATGAGAATTACTCCCTTTGGCTGTCCTAGTAATCTTTTTTTTCTTCTCTCCCCTATTACCATTTTTCTTAACATGTTTTATTTTTCTTGTTTTTAGCTTTGTTGTTTTTCTCTGTTTGTTTTTCTTACTTTCCAGTCTTTTGTTTTTTTACTCGTTCATGTGTATTGTTTTTCATTACATCAAATAAATTGCTTGTGGAAAACCGTTACATCAAATAAAACCTGTTTCGAAAAGCATTGCAAGAATCAATCGCATTACTAAGGTACGGTATTATGAAACGCAGGCTGGTAACGGCCTGCCCGGCATCTATTTTCTCAAAACTGTTTAGATTTGTAACCTCGTTCATAAAGCGGGGTGTGAGCATCGCAAAACCTCATCTGAAAGCTGCTGTCAAAGGCTTTGCTTCAGATGTTGTCACCTCCTCACTCTCAAATTTGACTTGTTCGAACACACCAGAACAGCAAGAGGGCTCGGGTTCGAGCATAATTTCACGCAGACCCTTAAAACGGCCTCCAGGTCGGAGGCTGACAGAGTTTAAAAAGCGGAGGAAAACTGTCAAAAAGACAGCCGTCAGATGGGCAGGACAAGTCTACAGCTGATATATTCTAAAAACAACAACTAAGAAACAAACAGCAATGTCTTCACGAGAGATCAAGCGAATGCACCTTGAGCGAATTGGATCTGTTTACAGCACCGCTCACGCAGTTTTCGATCGAGGACAAATGTTATTCAGAAATTTTACCAGTAACAGCGCTCACAGATCGGGGACCTCTGGAATTTTATGTGCCTGGAAATGGGTTGCATTACCTGGATTTAAATGACACACTGCTGAGTTTAAGGTTGAAAATAACAAACCCAGATGGTAGCGACATTGAAGCGGATGCTAATGTTGGAATTATAAATTACCCTTTAAACACCATTTTCTCGCAATGTGACGTCACATTGGGTGACAGACTGATTTCACAAGCCAGCTCAACTCACCCCTATAGGGCTATAATAGAGACATATTTAAATTACTCAGAAAAAAGTCTGAAAACTCAATTTAGTGCAGGTCTGTTTTACAAAGATACTGCTGGCTCGCACAATTCCTATGTTGTGAATAACGGGCCGAACAGAGGATTAGTCGGACGGGCCGTGTACAGTGAACGCTCGCGAGAGTTCCACGTCATGGGACCGTTACATTCTGATATTTTTTTCTGCGAAAGATTATTACTCAATAACGTGGATTTAAGGGTTAAGCTCACGAGAGCCAACGATGCTTTCACCCTCATGGCGCCTCAAAATGCCAATTACCATCTCAATATTCTCGGGGCGTCATTGTTCGTAAGGAAAGTCACGGTGTCCCCCGCTGTGCACGTAGGCCACGCGTCCGCTCTCATGCAAGCGAATGCATTGTATCCCATATCCCGGATTAATGTAAAAGCATTTTCAATACCCGAGAATTCACGGATATCACATCATGAGAATCTGTTTCTGGGCTCACTTCCGTTACCTAGTCATAGGCATGGTTAACCATGAGGGTTTTACAGGTCGATATGATTTATGCCCTTTCAATTTCCAGCATAACAATCTAGAGTTTTTGGCTTTGTGTCATGAGACTAAGCAAATACCAAAGCCAAAGCGTTTCAACCCAATTTTGCTGAGAATCACTCCGTAAGAGTTTTACAGCCTGTACACTGCTACCGGGAGAAACCTGAAAGATCTGTCCTTGTGCATTGACAGACAGGAGTTTGAACAATGGTATACATTGTTTGTGTTCAATATGAATCCTTCAGATGACAGTCAGGCCTTGTCACCGGTGATAAATGGCAACTTGAGACTTGAAATGCGCTTCAGAGTCCCTCTACCTCACACAACCACATTGATCGTTTATGCTTGTTATGATTCCATTCTCAAGATCAATTCCAAAAGACAAGTTTGGGTTGATTATTACTGAGGTGTCACCTTTTTTTTATTTTTTTTTTTTTATTGAATTATGAACAATCACCAATTGGACAGTATTATGAGACTGCTAGTGGGCGATAGTTTGTTTTTTTTGGAGTATATGCAGAAGATGAATTATTAACATTACTCAAACGCTCGTTTAAACGCCCTACATAGATGATCATAAATACAAATCCAAGGAACAAACCTGGAACTCACTGGCTGGCTATTTCTTTAGATGAAGATGGAGGTGCTACTTTTTATGATTCATTTGGATTCCCACCAGATTATCCTTTTTATCCCAAAAGCATTGTAACGTTTTTGAAAAAGCATGCTAAACGAGTATCTTTCCATCAAAGCTACAAGCCACACTGTCTACAGTGGGCAGCATTGTATATTTTTTCTAGCCCAGAAATCACATGGAAAGACTTATGATGTACTTGCTTTATATAGCTCTAATCAAAACAAAAATGATAGCATGGTCTCGTGTTTTGTAAAACGATTTATCAGATGTGTATTAATATGTAAAGGTAGCAATTTTAATCAAACTTCGTGTTCTCTGAAAGCTTTTAATGATTGTCATTTGTGCTAAAAAATTATTTCAATAAAACAAAAAAAACATTTCTGGGGAAAAAAAAAAAAGTGGTGTATTGTGCTTTTTTGTTCAATAAAAACATGAGAGACAATTAACTTTAAAAAAAAAAAAAACATAACAATAACGTTTTTTTGGTTTTTGATTACATCAGAAATTTAACCATGTGGGTGATAAGGCAAATGTCTTGCTTTTCTTTTTTTTCTTAAACTTTCTTCCTTTGTCTTTCAACTTGTTTTTATTGTCTTACTTCTGATTTCTTTTCTTTAGTGACTTTCTTTGTCTTACTTTTTACTTGTTTTATGTTTCTATTCATAGCGAGAGTCCCACCCTAAAGCCTTATCCAGTATGTGATTTTTGCATTCTAGGTACCCTTCCTGAAGTGTGGGCCCAAGCCTATTGAAAAAACATGATAATTTGTTAGTTTGAACCTGAGGAATAAGATCCAGTCTGATAGGGTCGGAGCAGGGCATATCTAGGGGATTCCCAAAAAAGGGTGATTTTTAAAAGGGAAAACAGATTGTTATGTATGGTGATTGTTATGAGGTGAGGCCCTCTCACCGGTTTTCTTTTCCTAACCTTAATTTCTATTGCTTTCCTTTTTTTTGTCTTTTGCTGAACTCATTAAATACAATTTTTGCAACAAACCTGTAATAATTTGAATTTACAAACATAAAGAACCACCTTTCTGTATTTCTATTGTTCCAATATCTCAATAAGAAATTATATAGTTACCACACCCTGCTGTGGGCTGTTATCACTGCTGTGTTGACTCTGCAGTTTTGGGTGTTGGAATTTCTTTACTGGAAGATGAAACTAGGTATAACATGTCATGTTTGAAACAAAAATAAAACGTTTACAATTGTTACGTCCCCCCCGAAAGGCTCTAGGCATACGAGTGAGGGGACCAGTAACAAATGAGTCCAGAACAGAATGAAAGGAGAACAGACAGGCGTTCTTAGTAAATAAAATAAGATTATCTATAATAAAGACTAACATAAAGAGCCGGCATTGCCGTTTTACCGATAACACTTGGAAAAAGGTTGCAACAACACAGAACACAACAACCAAACAAAAACTCCACACCATGAGGAGGCACTTCCAGGGGCCCACAAGCTCACCCTGTCACTAGCAGCAGCTAGCTTTACTGCTGCCGAGGCCCACAAGCCCACACTACTCACGTGAAGCAGTTACACTGCACACTGCTTCCACACTATAGGATTTCTCCCGACAACTTTGACACCCAATGTGGGAACACCAGAGAAAAAACCCCTGCTCACAGCTCATCCCCAGCTTAGATAGCCTCAGAGGTGATTGCTAGTGATGTGACGTTCTGTGTCGAGTAATGGAGGGGGCGTTTCCGCGAAGCGCGTATCGAGGCTTGCTTCATTTATGGGAGGAGCTGAAAATGATGACGTCCGAAGCCTCGCTGCCCGGATGTACCACGTGACTGGTTCAGGAAGCGGTTCGAACTTTGCCACGAGCTATGACAGCGATATAAACCCCTCAGACTTCATTCAAAATGTGGGCGTTTGATGGAGAGTTACACAAACTACTACAGGAGGTGGAAACCCGCTGGAACAGCACTTACAATATGCTGCAAAGACTTTGAGCAAAGGGAGCCAGTGGGTGCTGCTTTGGCAAGTCTCACAACAGACATCCCACCTATGTCATCTGAGGAATTTGGTATAATTCAGAGTGTCTGGTTGTCCTAGCACCATTTAACGATGCAACCAATGAGCTCTCTCAGGAAAAAAGGGTGTCTGGGTCAAAGGTCATACATACCTTTGCTCACTATGCTGGATCATTGCCTCAATGAACAAATGGAAAAACCTCCATCCATTGGGTCTTCCCTGGCTCAGAAGCTTAGGATGCTATTGAGAGAGAAGCTAGATAAAATACAGACCATGAGCATTATGTTCCTTGCGACACTGCTGGACCCAAGGTTCAGGAAACTCGGGTTTCTCAGCCCTGCAAGAGCTAGTGAAGCAGAAAAAAGACTGAAAGCAGAATGTGCTTCCGTAATGAGGGCCTCCACCACCTCTTCCTCCGCACCACCACCACAGCCATCAACGTCACAATCTGTTGAGGCTGTTTCCCACGGTACCATTGTTATTGCATTTTAAGTTGCATTTATATAAACTGAATGTTGGGTTTTCCACTGTATCTATTATTGTATGATCTACTGTACAATATAATGCGCCTTGAGGCGACTGTTGTTATTTGGCACTATAGACATAACATTGAATTGGTAGTATCTCATAAGACTATTTGTTTAGCTAACAACCTGTGGCGTCGCCTGGATGAGAGTGTCAGGCAGACACAGACACAAAATGTGACAGCAGACGCAAATATTGAGGTCCAACGGTACATGATGGAGCCAAATATTGGAAGGCTGGAGGACCCTCTTAAATACTGGGAGAGAGGGAAATATGTCTACCCTCACTTATATAAGTTAGCACTGACATACCTGTGTACCCCTGCCTCATCTGTGCCCTGTGAGTGAGTGTTTTCAAAGGCAGGGGAAATATTGTCCAAAAAAAGAAATCGCCTACAACCTGCCACAGTGGAGAAACTGTTGTTTTTAAATAAAAACCAATGATGTGTCCCCTAAACACTAATCACTGTCCTTACCTCAATGTTACAAAAGCACAACCACTGTCCACACCTCACCTCACAGTATAAGATCATTTCCATTTTAGGCATTTCCAAATAATCATTTTCCATACTGCCAGCATAAATATACACAGTATACTGCCATCACTACGATATAGATGTTTTACACACTCCTTTTGTTGTTGACATTTACAGGCTGTGTGCAAAATGCCACACTCTTCAAATTCATGCCAACTAATATTTTTACGTCCAGTAGGTGTCCTACTAGAGCAAATGAAGCTTCAAGAAGCTTCGCGTTGGGGTGAACCAATTGGATGAAAAGCTTCAGTGCTTCATGAGGCTTCATCTGCCCATCACTAGTGATTGCTGACTGGATTCAGGTGGGAAACGAGGCTAACCAAGAGCAGCTGTTTCCTGGGGAGAGAGGAGAGTGAGAGAAACAGAGGGGGTAGGAGTGGCAAGAGAGGAGGAGGCGGAGAAAAACACCACGCCCACACAAGGGCAGTTTCAGGAGGCCCAGCTAGGGCCGTAACAATAATGAAAATCCTTATTAGTTAATACAGCTAAATACTGACTAATTCAAAAAAGAACAATGTGGTGTTATCTAAAATCTCAAGAAAAAGAGAGGTACTGACTCACTTTCCTACCACACATCAGTTTTCCAGCTTCTCTTACCTTAAGTTACCAATAGTAGAAATCATGTTCATTAGTGCAGTTTGTGCTGATGGAATCTAGTTGTATGAGATTCAGTTTAATTTTCTCATTACGGCATGAACTGCACACCTTCATACATATCACACATAATATTACTGTAGTATGCACAGTATTAGCATTGAGTGGGATAATTTGTAAATAAGGAGCAGTTGTAAAAATATGTTATTTTGTAGTTGTTACAAGAATGCTTAAACAGCTGTTCTGTTTGAAATTCACATCATCTCTGCATTTCTTTTAGACAACTGAACCTGCCGCTAATAATTTGAGCCCTGAGACAAACAAAGTCACAAACCCACAGACACAAAAAGGTAAGATGAGTTCTGTGAACATGTTAGTCTGCAGTCCCCTGAGGCTGCTACATGTGGTATTTATACCTAAACTTTTAAAAACAAGCGCGTCCATGCTCACAGGTGTACACACGGGTGATCACACCCACAAACTAACCCTTTTTGGCTCCTACCTCAAAGCACACTGTGTTCTGTTGATCTTATGTGCTGCACAATAATGTTTAATATTTAGTATTTACTGTCATATTCCCATATATCATTGTGATGTTGTTTATTCTATTACTCTTGTTCTCTTCTGCTTGTTTTCTTTTTCTTTCTCAGCAGGTGATCCAGGTGATTGATATATGCATTTATTTTTTTAATTTTTTTTTTTCTGCCCGTTCTGTTGGTTTTGTTTTGCCCTTCTCCCCCGTCCCTCTTCTCAGCTTTCTCTTTCCCTCTTTCTTTCTCCCCTTCTTTCCCCCAGTCAAGTCTGTCCCGTATTCAGTAAGTGAAAATAACATAACAATAAAAGGTGAATCAAATGGACCATTACGGCAAGGCTGGGATGGTCAATTTGGTAAAGTAAATCCGTTGGGCATCTTTCTTTGCCTTTAGACAACAATTCTGATGGCAAAAGAGCCAAACGGGACAGGCAAAAAAAAAAAAAACAAAACGAACGAGGTTTCGTTTTCAAGGACAGCAGAAGTTCCAACTGACCATTCAGCATGTCGGCCCAAAATGCAATAAGGAGCAATAAAACAGCCATTCATGAGATTCTGTCCAGAGACCACAGGCTAATTCTCAACAAAGGTTATGAGAATAAGCTGATCACTCAGCGGGAGTACAACAATCTTAAAAGCATCAACAGTGCAAATGCGGAGACACACGTCGTTGAGCTTGTGGATAAGATCATGAATAAAGGAGAAGATAAATGCAAAGACTTCCTGAACCTCCTGCAAACCGATGGCGCCATTAAAGAAACTTTCCCTCAGCTGGCGAGTTTACAGCTGAGTTGTACCCCCCTTTTATCCGAGCCTGTCCAAGTGTCTTCATGTCAGCACGATGGGAATATGTCACAGGATGTTTATCAAATCATTAGCCGGCCCGTCGGCCTCTGCGTGATCATAAACAATAACAACTTCAAGGATGGTTCACAGAGAAGAGGGACGGATAAAGACGCCCAAAGCTTGGCAGAGGTGTTCAGGTGTCTGGGCTTCAGAGTGCTGATGTGTGAAGACCTGAACAAGGATCAGATGGATCAGGCACTGACGTTTGTTGCTTCCCTGGCAGACATGTCTCAGCTGCAGAAGTTCAACTTTAAAGAGTGGGATGGCAGCAGCTTTGTTGATCCTCAGCAGGTCCTTGAGCACGGTGATGCTTTCATCTGCTCTATTCTGAGTCACGGAAAAAAAGGGTGTAGTTTTGGGAACTGACAGGAACCCCCTCCCCATTAAAGAAATTACCCGAAAGTTCAGGGGGTGTGACCAGTCCGTCCTCACCGGTAAGCCCAAAGTGTTCCTGATCCAGGCCTGCCAAGGAAGTAACATACAGTGTGGAGTGCAGATGAACGATATGGAGATTGATGATGATACTTCACCATTGACCATCCCTGAGGAAGCTGATGTTCTGGTTGCCATGGCCACTGTTGAAGATCATGCTTCACTTAGACATTTAGTCGATGGAAGCTGGTTCGTTCAGTCTCTTTGTGAGCAGCTGAAGGAGCGCTGTCCCAGGGGCGAAGACATCGTCTCCATCCTCCACTACGTGAACGATGTGTAGCACATCGAGAGACCTCCTCGTTGGCCAAGCAGATGCCTGAAGTGAGATTCACCCTGAGAAAGAAACTTGTGCTGCCACCTCAGTGCACCTGAAGTCATCATGGAAATACAGCACATCTTACTGTGCAACTAGGGATGCATGATTACTTATCAGAGTTACTTATTATGTTTCTTAAAATGTTTCCTTTATATTTTCCATCTTTGTCATCATTTTAAATCTTTTATTTGTCTAAATCTGAATCTCGCATTGAGGTGTTGCATTTTATACTGTAGCAGTTTTATATCAAAGAATAAATCTCAGACTGGGAACACAAAAAAATAAAATAAAATAAAATAACGCTCTTCAATAAATTGTTTGTTTCTTTTC